>NC_057800.1:658029041-658110704 GCF_018294505.1 Triticum aestivum | reverse complement strand
GGGGTTAATTTAGGTGTTTCATATATTGTGTTAGCTAGCTATAATTAATAGAGAGAAGTGTCCTCTCTTATGTCCGTGCTTGGTCGACGCTACGCACTATACATACGTATAGAGAGGACTAGACACGCTAGCTAGCTAGTAAGCAAACGAAGAAAACAGAAGATCGTCATGAACATATATGCATACAGAGAGAAGTGATATCGACCACCTCTTCTTCTCCGAGAGATTGGTCGAACAACAAGTTCTCGTATATCTATCCGACACTACCGGCTACATATATACAATAATTATCTCTTACAAATATAATCATACGGACTCATGGTCCACATAGTATTCTCCGTCTTCAGCGATCACGTGGTCAAGAAAGAATGCCGCCAATTCCTCTTGAATTGCTCGCATGCGAGCTGGTGCTAGGAGTTCATCCCGCTTCCGAAACATCTAATTTGAAGAAGGGGGTCAATACATATATATATATATGAATGAATGAAACTCAACACAAATGATGGTAATAAAATAAAATTGTGAATGTTGTTATTTACGTACTTCATATTGTTCGTCAGAGTACCCGCCCCGCTCACAGGTCGTGTGGCGGATGGACTCGCAGACGTAGTATCCACAGAAATCATTCCCTTGTTCCTGCCACAACCACTTTACAAGAAATAGAGGTCAATCAAACTGATAAGCAAGAATGCTAAATGGTATTGATGAAATTAGCGCTTGAATCGCTAGGAGATGCGCGGAACATGCTACTATAGTACTTACTTTCGGGTGTCTAAATTCCAGCTCCTTCGGCAGTCCCGGAACTTTTCTGGTGAATTTTCTCCAAACCCTGCCGGACAAAGAAAACAATTACTTGATATCAGGAAATGAACAAAGTTGCTGATATGGTGGATAATGATCGATTTAACTTACTTCTTGAGGATTTCAGTCATGTCCGCATACTCCTGGGGATCTTTTCGTTTAGAGTCCAAGACGGTTACTACTCCCTGCTCAAGCCTAATCTCTAGGAGAATATAGTGGAAACTGCACATGCATGCATAACTCATCAATTACATTACTATAACCTGTACTAATATATAAGGGAGACCAAATATGCACAAGACAGTACACTCACTTGAAGTTGTAAGGAAAGAATATTATATCTTTGTTTTCATTTTTTTGAATGATCGTAGCAAGTTGGCCTCGGTATCTTCGGGACGATGTTCAACCTCAGTTGCATCTATGAGATATGTGTTAACGAACCCAATATCACCGATTTGTCTTTTCTTCAATTCGGCGATCTTCAATCTGTCTAATATAGTGAGGATAATTATAAATACATGCAATGAAAGAGATGAGCTATATAGAGAGACTTAATGACAGAAGTAGTAGTACTTACAGACAGTAGCAGGTGATCGTTATTTTATCGAGGGCCAATTGATTGAAAAACTGATAGAACTCCTCAAATGGAATAGGCAACAGTTCAATTCCAACGAGGTCATGCTCCGGTTTAACTCTCGCATACAAAGTACTCCTCCCCCAGACTCTCTGCAGATTTTCAAGTACCAATCATGTAATCTTCGCATCATCGTTGTTAAAGATTTTTCATCTTTGACGAGAGGCTTCCCGTACTCGTATTTATGTATCTGCACCTCCATGAGATCATAATGTACATCGTCGGGCAGGTAATCGTCAACATTGCCATAACCGGGCACCATCCTCGGATCGACGATGTCGATAGGCACCTTGAGCGGGGGGCACGATTGCTTCGCTTGTTCGCCGAGCTGGGCAATTTGTTTCCCAGCTGCTTGTCGTTCTTTCAGCCTTTGATCACTGACTGTACTTCCCACCGCTCCGCTTCGGCCCATGTCTTTGCAATAATGCGCTCATAGTTGCCTTTCGGCGGAGACTTGGGTGGTTTTGCCAGGGCAGCCGGAGTGCGCTTCACTTTCACCGGATCTACCTTCTCCTCCGGAGGTGGATGTCTCTTTGCTTTCAACCCTTGAAACCAGTCATCCACTTCGGTTCGCGTGATCTTCGCGTTCTCCTCCGGGGTCCTCTCGTACGGTAACTTCTATGGACTCTTCAGAGAAGGACCGAATCTGTATGTCCTCCCGCCTCTGGTTGTACTGCTAGACGCCGGCCGAGCAAATGAAGCGGTTGTCTTCTTTACTTGCTTACGAGGCGGAGGAGAAGGACTACGACGCGCCGGAGCAGCTGCCGGAGCGGCGGCGGGTCTCTTCCGCCCTTGCTGATAAGGCGGAGAAGGAGGAGGCCGGCTGCTCGGGCGCGCCGGCGCAGGCGGAATGCCGCCACGCGCCGGAGAAGGAGCCGGCCGAGGGCCCTGATCGTCACTCGCCGGAGGAGGAGGCGATGGAGGAGGCGGAGTGCCCTGACTCGCCGGAGGAGGAGGAGGAGGCGGAGGCGTCCAGTTCGGAAGGTTGATGAGCTCCTTCCGCCATAGGCATGAAGTCTTTAGAGCAGACCCCAGCCGAGTTTCCCCTTCACCGGTAGGGTGGTCAAGCTGGAGGTCCTCAAATCCCTCTGTTATTTCATCCACCATCACCCTAGCATATCCTTCTGGAATCGGCTGGCAGTGAAAAGTTGCGTCGGGTTCAGTAGGATAAACAGAGCCAACAGCTGCCTTGACCTTCAAATTCATCCATTGCGTCATAAGGTGGCAATTTTGAGACTCCGTGATAGCATCCACGGGATAGCTGGCAGGAGCCGTCAAGGCATGCTCTGGCTGAAGCAGCTCTAATAGTTGTCATCGTAGTCTTCTTCTTTGCCGTCTTCCATCATAACCCCTATTTCTCCGTGCCTCGTCCAAACATTATAGTGTGGTATGAAACCCTTGTAAAGCAGGTGGGAGTGAAGGATTTTCCGGTTAGAGTAAGACCTCGTATTCCCACATTCAGTGCATGGACAGCACATAAAACCATTCTGCTTGTTTGCCTCAGCCGCATCGAGAAACTCATGCACGCCCTTAATGTACTCGCGGGTGTGTCTGTCACCGTACATCCATTGCCGGTTCATCTGCGTGCATTATATATAATTAAGTGTCCAAATTAATAGAAGTTCATCATCATATTAAAACCAAAGTGCATACATAGTTCTCATCTAACAACATATAGCTCTCCAGAGCATCTAATTAATTAAACCATACATTGAAACTATGTAAAACATTTCAATGCGAAAACAAATGCGATCATAATCGCAACCAAGGTAACAATTGATCCAACGGCATAATGATACCAAGCCTCGGTATGAATGGCATATTTTCTAATCTTTCTAATCTTCAAGCGCATTGCATCCATCTTGATCTTGTGATCATCGACGACATCCGCAACATGCAACTCCAATATCATCTTCTCCTCCTCAATTTTTTTTATTTTTTCCTTCAAAAAATTGTTTTCTTCTTCAACTAAATTTAACCTCTCGACAATAGGGTCGGTTGGCATTTCCGATTCACATACATCCTAGATAAATAAAATCTATGTCACGTTGGTCGGCATAATTTTCATAAACAATAAATGAACCAATAGTTATAAAGATAATATACATACCACATCCGAATCATAGACAGGACGAGGGCCGACGGGGGCGAATACCAAAACCATCGCACTATATAAGATGCAATAATAAATGTAAAAAAATGATACAAGTATCTATCTAAACATACAAGTAAGAATATTTTTCCTTTCAGAAAGAAGATAACAACAAGAGGCTCACCATGGTGGTGTCGGTGATGAGATCGGCGCGGGTGATTGACGGCGGTGAAGACGGGGACGGGGCGTGACGGACCGCTAAATCTAGACAAATCTCGAGGAAAATGGAGCTTGAAGGTCGAGCTTCAAGAGGAGAAAGCTTAATTGGCTCGGGCATTCCATCGAACACCTCATGTGCATAAGAGGTGAGCTAGAGCACCACAAAGCCCTCTCCCCCTCGGCCAGAGAAAAACATAGCACTGGGATGCTCTGCTCGCGAGCGAGGGGTATATATAGGCACCTCATTGGTCCCGATTGGTGACATGAACCGGGACTAAAGGGGGGCCTTTGGTCCCGGTTCAAGCCACGAACTGGGACCAATGGTGGTGGGCCAGGAGCGAGGCCCATTGGTCCCGGTTCATCCCACCAACCAGGACCAAAAGGTCCAGATGAACCGGGACCAATGGCCCACGTGGCCCGGCCGGCCCCCTGGGCTCACGAATCGGGACCAATGCCCACATTGGTCCCGGTTCTGGACTGAACCGGGACTAATGGGCTGACCCGGCCTGGACCAAAACCCTGTTTTCTACTAGTGCAGCACAAAATGCTCCATCTTCCAGCTGTCATTTACGTAGACAACCGTCCGCGCGTACTCCTGAACGACAAAACCTCCCTGCTCTACCATGATGTCGGAGACAACGCCACAACAACGGGAACAAAGCAAAAGGAGAGACACACCTGATGAAGTCGCCGCCGCCGCCTCGCCAACACCATCCATGGACCCTAACGTTGCTGATCTGAAGTATCGGCAGACACACGATGCCATCAACTCCGAGACACCGTCATGAAAGGCACCACTAATGTGGGAGTGAAACTGAGACAAATATTCGTCCGCGCGGCGCTTCCACCACCCCAACGACGCACCATGACCTACAACCCCCCTCCCCTCCTTTCCTTCCGCCGGAGCAGCAACAAGGGGGGAGGGGGCCAGTGCCCTGGCCGGTGGAGATCGGTGGAAAGAGATCGCGTCCATAGTCGCCTGGCTGATGACGGCGGCTAGGGTAGGAAAAACGATTGAACGGCGTCAGGCCGCTTTTGCGCCCCAACGTCATTTTATTTACACCTGATGTTCTTCCGTGTCTGGCTAGTAGTATTAATTAATGCACTTGTTGATAAAAAAAAGTGGTTTACCGGCTAATAAATAAAGAAAATGGTCGAGTGCCCCGGCAGGAGCAGCATGTGACGGCGCCTCCGTGGCATGTGGCGCTGCCCCCGACCGATCGGGCCGGGCGGCCGCGTGCGCCGTTTCCTGGGTTTGTAACTTGCACCGTCGTCATGCACGCACGCTGGCATGCAGGTGCCTCCATGGATCGATCGGCGGCATGGTGCGCCCGGGCCTTTTCCGTTAGGCCAAAATGTCAGGGAAGTTGGGTGACGCGGTGCTCAACTGCTGTCTGCTGACCCCATCGGCCGCCGCATGCAGAGCAGGCGCGCGCGACGGCGTGCGTTGGTGGTTTTGTCAAAGAGCCATGTTTTCATTATTTTTCTCAGGGGTCAAGACTCAAGAATGATGCATTGCATCGAACATCAAGATGCATTTTTTTTGCACAAAATACCTATTATGATTGATCTATGAAGAAGTAAGCACATGTGTAGAAACTAATGATATCTCAAGAAAGAAGAGAGATAAGGCGAGAAGGAGTGGGGCGTGGGGCGTGGGGCGTGGTGGTGATTGATGGTCGGATTGAGCGGAGGCATGAGATGGACGATGCCAGCAGCGACCACCATGCTAGATTGTTCTAGAGGCTTCCCTTTTTAATTGCTCAACAATAAGATTGTGGAGGATAAGGATGAACGAGGGAAATGTGGAGAGAGGTGCAGATATCTTTTTGTGAAATTATTATAGTTTGCTTTCTATCTGTCAGATATAAATCGGACGGTTTATATTACAAGATGACAGACACATCATTATCACCAACTCAATTTTTTATAAGAGTAGAGAAAAGATACTCCTTCCGTAAAGCCTTATGAATTCTGTTAGTTCAATTTGAGGACAGTTACTCCCACTTCTATTCCGCCTCTCACAGCACTTAAAGTTTCTGTAAAACCAGTGGCTTTGCGTGAAGTGGTAAGAATAGCATTCCCGAAAAGATAATATACAGATGATCAAATGTATAGCTTTATTATTCAGTGTTATGCTACCCAACGAAGCATAAGGTCACTCCCAATTTAAAGAATGCATGTGTAAAACAAAGAATTGAAATACATAGAATTTCTGCATACCTAGGTGTTTGATTCACAAAGACCTTATTGATGGACGTGGGTGTCTCTTGGGCATTCTTTTTGCTAGACGACGTGTTTTGCAGCTGATCACATAAGTATACAAAAATTTCATTGCCCATCCGCGACTGCCCAAAGCAAAAGTTGATAACATGGTATCCATATCACGGATTCCCTATCAGAGCACTAGAATATGCTACGTACAAAAGCAACACCATTAAAATGTTATGTTACTCTCATCGATATATTCGATTATCTCACAGCAAAGCACATCACTCACGCCTTTTCAAAGAGGAAAATAAAGGAACAACATGGCGAGAGCTTTAATGTTCTCATTTAAACACAAACCGAACGAGATTTGATTGACGCAATGCAGCACTCAACCACCGGCCACTCACACAATCTAGGAGGCTTTCCCCGTCGATTCTTTATGCCCGAGCCTTCCAGATCATCTGCTGGAGAAGGACCAAACACAAAGAATTGTCGCCAGAGTCGCGAAGTTGACCCGATATCTTTCGCGCACAGAAAGGCCTCCATTGCTGAAACTTTTGCAGAAACATTGAACAAGAGGCAATATGATAAAATGAGAAGGCGTAATCCCATAATAGTGGAGTGGAATATCTGCAGGAGCTGACCAGGATTGATTTGCAATATGGCATGCAAAAACAAAATTGTCACCAGTGCCATAGTGGTCAGTGCACTAGTTTCTGCAGCTCTAGATAGCGGTTATGATGTCGCTTTTGATGCTACTCTCCTGCTAGTATTATCTTCATACAGGTACAACAGAGATGTTGCATTGGCAGCTAGCTGAAGCTAATGTATTTCTTTCTGCAAAGCACTACCACCACCTACACTGGATTATACTAAAACTAACCATAGTATAACCTGGACGATACTTTAGATGGACCGGCAGTTACTGCGCATGGAACATCTAGGGAGGGGTGACCGTCCGATCTTGTTTTGCTTTTAACACAGTTTCCACATAGTAGTACAGTCTCCACAAAGTTGTGTCATCCTAAGGAAATGGAAGCAAGTGAGGATATGGTGAATATAGTACGTAATAAAGTAAATCAAGTGGAGATATACGAGACTTGAAGCTTCTGCAAACAAGTAAATTTAATAGCAAAGTTAACGCAAAACATGCTGTCATTTGAAGCCTGCATCTAACATAACACGTATGTACCTCTCATAATTTCATAAAGACTAAAATAAAATTCCAAACATATCTACATGGCAGAATCATGGTTGGCGTAATAGTAAGTAGCATGACCAATGTCATTTACTTAAAAGTAAAATTAAGTAGTAGGAACAGATAGGTTGAGTACCAGTCTTCCTAAGTTGAATGATACTTTATCAGAAACCGAGATTGCAGGTCTCCTCATTTTAACTACCTCCACCATGTGATCAAGTGCCGTCTCTGGGAGTTTGCGGACGCGCCTACCAAGTTCAATCTTCTCAGGAGTGGTCATAGATCTGACAGTATGCAGCAATTCAATAAATTTCTGCATATAGTAGATGTATATACAATCTTGACAGTCAGCATAAGTAAGCATATCACTCAAATTGAGACAAGCGACATATGATACCTGCACTTGGATGCCACTGTGTCCAGTAAATCATAAACACCTTGCTCCATTTCAGCAAGCTGAAAAAAATGTCTCACTTAAATCCTTAGAATAACTCATGAAAAATATGTGTAAGATATTATTTGACAAAGGATATTTCATAACCACATGCCATGTTGAATACCTTCCGCAGCAACCCATCAGAGAACATCTTTGCAGCCTCTTGACGTGTTTTGCCACTTTCTTCTATCAGCCGGATATCTCTTGTGAGCTGCCAGAAGCAAAAGCCTCATCTGTTAGGCTGCTACTGCTTTGGCAATTTCTGAAAATGTTCTTATAATGGAACCACTGGTTTGGTGCATAGCCTAACTCATTCTCACATCATTTGACATGAAAGACCAACAAACAAAACCAGTCACCTATTTTTTCGGCAGGATTATGGTTGGCTATTGCAAGTGGGTACAATAAGTATTTAAGTTTCCCCTCACAAAAATGGCAACAAAATTGCATCCACTATTTGCATTAATGGCCATCCGATTCTTAAAAAGGTAGCTGGGATGAGGGTATTCTCTTTAATCTTCCATTTTTCAAAGATTAAATGTTGGATTGGCTGAACGAAACGCCTAAGCATAACAGTTAGGTATAGAACAAAGATTCTTCACCTGTGCAAAGATATCTGAATCAATATGACCATGCGATTCTTCATAAGCATCGATTGTAGAAACTGTCACAGTTTTCTGTTTTTTAACACTTGGTGGGGCGATACTGTCCTCATACGATCCGCTTCCATGGTTTGACGGCAACTTCTCAGACCTAAATTCAGATAGTGCGAAAATGTAACCAAATATCTGCAGCCAATTTTAGATATTAGACAAATCACAGCAGTTCTGCCTGAGCAATATCAAAGAATCTTAAGTTAATAACTATAGTACTGTAACTTCAGAAGCTTATGTAGACAGATAGATCGAGAACCCTTAAAACATTGGAGTAAAAAGAAATAACAAACTACTAGGTTCGACATGGCTGAAATATGACTATCGATACTAGGTCTATTTTATCATGGGCTGCCCAACCACCCAACTAACACAAGAGGATTATCGTGGGCCAGCCCAACCGCCTAACTAACAGAAAAAGATTAGTCCTTCCCGGCCAGCCCAACCGCCTAACCAACAGAAAAAGATTAGTCCTTCCCGGCGAGTCAAACCAGGTGACCCCTTATCCTCGCACGAGCAACGACAGCCACATATTCCTTTCCTCTATTTCTTCTCCATCGTCGACTCTTCCCAGATCGTCCATGCACTGCCTCCCCGATCCGTAAGCCGCCTCCGGCGAATACACAGACAAGCCAAGCCTCCCCAATCGTGTCCCTCCTATTCTCCTCCCTCTTCCTTCTTTGCAACAACGGCGGCGAACGACGACTGTAAAACGCGACTATGTTTCCCGATGGCGGAAACGGCCACGAGAAAGTGCCCGTTGCAGTTGTGACAATGCTCCTGTTGCAAAAGGGTCATATTACAGCCTCATAAATAAAGTTTCACAAAAAACGCCATGTTTGCAATTCCAACAAGGGCCCTATTGCAATTGTAACTAGGCTCTTGTTGCAAAAGGGTCAAGTTACAACCTCGCAAAAAAAAGTCATGTTTGCAATTGCAACAAGAAACTTGCTGCAATTGCGACAAGGGTCAAGTTGCAGTGGGGAAACAAAGAAGAGGGATCATACGCATCATAGATCGGACGACTCATGACCCAGCCGATCTTTTAAGAAGATCAATGGGCGGACGCGTAGCACACCCTTATAAATATGCGCTAACCTTGCTACTTGCACTCGTTGACTTTTTTTAATCTATCGAGCACATAGTACTAGTATATAGCAATATAGCTCTATCAGTAAAAATTTAGCCATATGTGTAAAGTTGCTAGTTTGCTAAATGACATGGAATATCCATGAACTATTGCATCTGTTTTTTCAATATAAATTATATATTTTGCATGCTTGTGCTTTTTCTAGGATTTCAAGCAGAAAATTGGAGCCCAAGCCCAGCCCAACAATTGCGTTTTTAGGCTAGGCCTACTGAATCGAGCTGCCTATGCCTATGTTTAAGCCTACAATAGCAAGGAAAGAGATTCTCGTTAACTAACAACGCATTTGGCAATATTTGGGAAGGGGAATGGGAGTTTAGAATAGGGTGTTGTATTGAGAATAGAAATGGATGCATCCATTTATTTACAATCCTTTGTTTGGTACATAATAGAAATTTTGTGTGGGAATTTGAAGAGAAACTATATTGCCTAGTTTGGTTTGTGGTAATTGACAAGGGACTAGATAAGGGAAGGTAATGTATGTTATGATGAAGTGTCAAGATGGATCACTAAATCAATTCCCTTTCAACTTCGAACCCTTACCCAACTCCCATGCCTAATCTCTTCTCAATTCCCAACCCGTAACCAAACAATATATTTCAAGTCATGTACCCCTTCCATTCCCTCCCTAGCTCTAACTAGTAAGGTACACGTGCATTGCACGCATGAGATTTGGTAACCAAATTATGAATAAATACCACACTATAGCATGTAAGCTTTGAGTCATATATGCATGATGTAGATGTTCGTTTAATTCTTATAGTTCATCTCATTCAAAATTAATTAGTTTTATAAAAAAAATCTATTTTAAGATTCATGGAATTGTGCATTGTAAAGCATAAAGTAAAAACAAATAGTGACAATTCATTTAGAATAAAAAAAGTTTGGGCAATTAAGATATGGAAGATTCTAGAACAAAGGAGAAGTGCTTGTGTTTTGAGGTTTGTGCATTATGCTTAAGTTCAACCATGGAGTCTTCTAGATTGTACATGTGGCAGAATCTGGTGGAATGTAGATGATATCCAACGGCCAGTAGTGCTCGGATTTGCCATCTCTGTACCGTCGGATTGGCTTCACCAACGACCAACTTTCAAAGTTATTCACACTATATAGGGGTATAGATTACCACCCAAACACATTGTAATTGTTTGTTAGAGCCTATGATAATAACTCTATGATATTGGTCTTATTTTCACCCTAAATGAACCAAATGAATAAGACCCTCACAACCTTAGGCATACCAATAGAATCAACACATTTAACACTAGCCCATTGTGCATGTTCCCAGAGGTAGATTTTGTAAGAAAAAAATGAGATAAACTCCGTACTTTCCTAACTCCATCGCTTCCTATGCCCATTATAGTAGCATCAAGTCGACCAATTCATCGGGTGTTTGGATGGACTAGTTGTTAATGGAACTTAATGTAGTATGCGGGTTAACAGGTCACCAACATCATCATTGAGGATTGTAAAAACCTCATTTTGAGGAATGGCACGGAACATAGTGGATAGAAGCCTAAAATGTGAAGTATTTGTACCTCATCAACTTCATCATTGAGGATTGTAAAAACCTTATGGAGAGCATGCTTTAATCTCTCCATGGCACATTTTGATAGGCCCCTAATTTCTTCCATGAATAATGGAAGAGAATCTTCACCCGCTTTGCGGTTATATTGGGCCATAACAACTTCAGTTTGTTTTGCAACTCCAGTAGAGAATGTGCCTTCTTTTCCGAGTAACAACTCAGAGATAATGTTTTTATAGTGCTTGATATGATCAATTCCAGACACATTTCTCTCAGAAGAGTCTCTTGACATCTGAAAGATTTGGTACTGCAAGTAGTAGAATACAAACAATGATATGGATTAGCTATTGTGGCAATTCAACAAGTGGGCTAGAAGATGGTACATATCTAGTGGAATACTCTTCATGTAGATATAGAAAAGGAATCAAGGGGAGACACATCTCATCCTTAGATAGCTAATCCCATTGGTATGGGGATCCACTTTGTTAATTCAACAACACCAAAGGGCCTATACAATAGATCTACCAACAAACAGTGCTCTAACAATTGGTAGGTCAAGTCAAGATCGGTAGAAGGTTTAAAGATAAGTTTGAAATAGAGCTTGCTAGCAAGCTCAAGCTCACCTTAGAGAAATCTCAAACTCGGCTCAAAATGAGACACAAACATGTGCACTCATAAAGAATAGAGTAAGCTCAGCAATTTCAAGTGGGCTTGAGCACGACTTTGACAAAGTGCACATTGACAAGACATAAGAAAAGTAGTGATTGTTGAGAAGACCAAGCAAGTTGTTGCAAGAGGTTGGCCAAACATCATGCAGAGAATCAACATCGATGGTGTGGTTCCTCATAAGTCACCATCTATACATTTTCCATAGTTGTGCATGGGAATCAAGAGTGCAGGGAGAGAAAGGCAGATGTTGGAGGAAGCGAGTGAGAGGCCTCCTAAAAGGTTGTGTGCCTCCCTGACGGGCCCATGGATGTGTCACATAAGAAATTGGCTCGATATGTGTCCATAATGTCAAAATGAAGAAAATACCAAAGTGGTTCAGATTGAGAATGTTGGTACTGTGAGGAAATCTGGAACAAAATCTCAATTTATAACTAAGAGTTAATCTTATGGCCTCTGCGAAACAAATGATTCTTAAAGCATTGGATTCTACAAAGAATGAGACTATCATAACATATAACAATTTTATAGAGAGAATGTCCACGCAAAATCTTTGATCCAAAGGGCTTCGTATGGATTAAAATACTTCGATCCAAGGAGGACTTATTGATAATACCATGAGTGAATCAATTACATCCTCTAGGTCACATCCCATCTTGATATTTACCCAAAGCTTAGATGTTTACCTAACACTTTCTTGAACTGTTTTTACTATCTAAATTATTACTTGTCTCATAGTATAAGGTGCATCATGATTTGTGTAGGCAAGAGTTTGATGAACAATTACTCTACTAAAATAGGAATCCCTCCGTACGGAAATACTTGTTGGAGAAATGGATGTATCTAGAAGTAAAATACATTTAGCTACATTCATCCTTCCAACAAATATTTCCGGGCAAAGGGAGTATAATTTATGTGACATAAACATTATATCATTAGAACCGTGTTAAAAAATAGTTATAAATATCACATAAGTTACACATCACTAAAATAATTGTTGACCAAATCCTTGTCTTTAGCGAATTATAGTACGCCTTGCATCATGGAACGATGAACCCACTATAACAGATCTACTTCAAATCTATCATACCTTTGTCAGATCTACATCTAAACACAAAATCATGACCTAAAACAAAACAGATCTATGAAAAAACATCTTTCAAATAGCCAAATAGATGAAGAAAAAAAATCCATTTCAAAATCAAAAGTCGGCCAAACTCGAAGATCCGTACCCGGGGAGGCAGATAGCACGCGCACGAGCGGATCCTTCGTTTCCTCCCCTCAGCGCAGATCCCTTCGCTTCCGCCTGCCCTAATTAGATTAGATTAGATCGATCCCTTTCTGGGCGCTTCCTAGGTTTTATAGCCCCCGACGGCGCATCGAACGCGGCCGTGGGTTCGTGGCCCTCGGCAGGTCCCGTGCGAGCAGCCCACGTTACAAAAGTTGGACTGGGCACAGTTAGAAAAAAAAATGTTGGATGGGCTAATTGTTTTCAGCGCTGTTTTTGTCATGTGTAACAAATGGGCTGAGCTGAACAGCTAACTGGGCCAATTTGTCGTGATTTTTTGACACAAAGGTCGAGTAATTTCCATGTACCCCTAAAAAAAAAGTAATCTCCGTGTCATCTTTTACAGAGTGCAACTACAGTACAGAGTACAGACAGTAATCTTCTTCGAGTAGATTCAAAGTCGCCCGGTGTTGTGTTTTCATTCCATTGCCGATGCACATGCATCATTTTTCTTTTTGCAAGAAAACTTCCGATATATTCATCCTTATAGGCATACTTTCAGTATGACCTACCTCGAACGTATGGCAAGCTCTATGAACATACTGTACATAAAATACATGCTGCGAAAGAAACCAGGTGAGAAGGCATTGCATTGCATTTTGCAGGCGCGGTAGATTATTTACATTGCACATGGAGAACGCGATCACAACAACTTCGTCGCGATAATAAGTGTGTTCGTCGTCCACAAGCGTACTACACCTACTATCTCTCTCGGATGTTTGTTTTTTCATCTACTTGCCTTGCAGCAAATGGATCACGGGAACCCCGATGAACCTCTCCCCTGTGCCGCCTTGCTGCTCTGCCCTGAGAACTTGATTGCCGCCGCCAGGTTGCCGGCTTGCGGCTGAAGCTCAGCTAGCTCTTTCACTCGTAGCAAAATGGCCGGTGGTATTGGAATGATCGAAGGGTTGCTTTTCCGCGGACAAACACCCTGCTCAGCACCATTGAAGAGTGAAGAAAGTGAGCAATCAGTAATCCAGGAGCAAACAGGACAGGATGGGAATAACTGAGCTGATTGGAAAAAAAGTTGAACATCCGTATAAGTTGAAAAGGGAGAAGTAATTACATCATTTTCCGGCGAAAGCTGTGTCTGGCTGGCTCTTAGCAGATTGCGCCACTTATCCTAAACAATGGCAGCGTGATCCATTAGAAAACCAAATCGTAAGGAGTGAGTGAGGAACTGCGAGAGTAAACCCACCTTGAGATCCACTGAGGTGCGGTAAGAATATGAGGCAAAGGATAGTCTTCTAATCTCAGACCATTTGCCAGGCCCGAACTGAGCCACGCCATCGACCAGCTTCAGAACCTCGGACAATGTCCATGCTCGATGATGCTTCCGCTTCAAACCCCGCTTTGTTTTCGTCTTGGCATCAGTTCTGCAAATATCCTCTGGCTCTATGGAATGAATCTCCTTGTTATCAGCTGTTTCTATATGCCCTCCTTTCTTCTCAGCTGTTTCTATATGCCCTCCTTTCTTCTCAGCATTTTTCTAGTACCAAGATGGACAAGAGAAAACATATCATTGCATGCCAAACACGGCCGCATTTGCAGCTCAGTAATAATGTTTGAAGTAATATGTGTTTCAACATATATTTCTAGCTAGTTATTATCAGCTTCTAAAGTGTACATTTTTCCTACGTGGTCCTACATGATCAGAGGCATATGGCATACCGATAGTGGAACTTCCACGGCACTGCTTGCATGATTCACATGTTCACCATCTTTTCCCAACATCGTCTCAACTGCCATCTGAACCTCAGGACATTCCACAGGTGGATCATCATCCTGTTATTCAAGGTATAACATAAAGAGCATACTTAGTGACATCTAGTGAGACATCCAAGAAATAATGTGTGACATCTAGTGAGACATACAAAAATAATGCTAACACACGCCACAATTACTAATAACGGCTCAGCACAACAATGTGGCAGGTTGCATTAACTTTGTCTAATTAGGCTATCGTATGTACTTTTCAGGCTTTCCCCATTTGGACCGGTTGGCTAATTGGTCTAAATTGTTCTAACAGTGCACTGGGCATGATATGGCAATGCAAGTCTTCCTTGACAGTTATACATTAACCTACATGTCAGACACAGACTGTAGAGATATCCACAAGGAAAGATTTGTATTGAAGTGAGGCCAACATGTTAAGCTCTTTAAGAGACAGCATGGTCAAACGTTGTAATGAAGGTTCAGAGATTTATCATATTTTTCTAAGAAAATGGCAGAAGGAATTGACAAGGCAGCGAAATAGGGTAATGAGTTCAATGAACAAAAATAATAACTCAATTAGGTACTGAATAGAGTTGCTTGAAATATACACCCTCTGTTCCAAAATGTAAGACGTTTTGGCAGTTTAAATGCAACTTCCAAAATGTCGTATATTTAGGAACAGAGGTAGTACCACAAGTTTCTTAGGTGAGAATCTGGCATGTGAGCCAGCTGAGTGTATAGTGATTCTATCCTACTTGGGCCATACTGATAATAATATGCCAAAATGTATTAGCTATGTGTTTTGTTTAAGTCTCAACTGTTCTGAGAACAAAGCTACAAAGGGCACAATACCCTATAAACAAAATCCATCTTCAAGAAAATAAAGAGAATGACATGTACCATCATTACCAGAATGTAGTAACTTAATGTATGTGTCTCTTCGCAGTAATAAAAAAGGCAGACGATTGCAAAGCTGTAAAAGTAAGTAGATTGTTACCAAAAATGAAATGAAGTTTCTCCGAGGACGCCCTCTTCTCATCCTTGACGCATAAGGAACATGTACACTAAATCCTCCAAAAGTATCCTTCCGGGTAGGATAAGTTATACTCAATGAATCAACTTCTTGTAAAGGAGTAACCCGTTGTCTGAGTAACACCTCACCATGTGCAACCCTTTTTCCTGGTGAAGAAAGCTTCCCAGTGGAGTCAAGTGTCTCGGTATCTGAGAGCTCCTCAATGTACCTTTTTGTTGGTTTTCTAAGTCTCTTAGCGGCGCCTTGTTCATCCTGCAAAGTTCCTTCTGATTCATCGTTGTCTGTTGATACTCCTTTTAGCCTATTGGAGGATCGCTGTTGGTCCTCACTCCGATAGTAAGAGCAAGATGGTGTATCTCTCTCATTTCCAGGACCCAATACTTGATACCTAACCAAAGAAGTAGCCTCAACCTCAGCCTTAGGTATTCCTCCAATTGTAGGTAGCTCGTATTTGGCATCCTTGCAAACTATTTTATAATCTTTAACTACACAGCCTGAACTTTGAACATCGCAGGAATTGGTCAATCCCATTGTAATCCGTCTTTTGAGCCATAACTTGTCCTTGACAGTAGTTTCGCGCCCAAATGTGGCTCTAAATGCTTCCTGAAGTTCTCTAATTGTAAGATTATCCAAACAGACTTCTCCTCTTAAAATGGAGAAGTCGGGAACTGAACTAGTAACTCCAGAGACAGATGGTCCTGTAGATGAGTTATTTACAGATCTTGAACAAGCATCGGTCTTTTCTTTTTCAGCACTGCAAGAGTCATTTAATACTGTTGATTTTGGAGTCTCGGTGGAAGCATTGTCCTGGTGAACAATGTTGTTATCGCCTTGTTCCGTATCTGGTTTGTGATCATGAACAACTGTACACTTCGAGGGAATATCAAGCGAGTCATCCGACGGTTTTAACCTGTCTACCTGCGCAATTTATATGCATCAATTAAATTCACTGATAAGTAGAACATAGACAATGTGTACAAGAAGGATTTGTAGATGGTTTAAATATTTAAAGCAAATGATCCAATAACAATAAATTGTCAAACCCTGAGCTCAAGCATTAATCGATACCATGCAGATAATAGGCCCGCAATTTGTTAACAAGTTTAGTCCACCGCTCACAATTTGTTAGTCTAGAGAGATTTGGTTAAAACTAACAGCAGCATACTCACTTATTAGCCACATGAAAAGACTTTATCTGCACCACAACAAAGAAACCATGGTAAAGTAGAAATAGCATTTATTGTTAGTTTAGGCATGGAAACTTGATTATATTTCAAGTCTACTATGCACTATATCAATTCCGATACATGCTTCCATTTCTCCATGTTAATTATTAATCATGTTCTAAAATATCTTCCACACATATTTGAGAATTCCAAATATGAAGGAAAGCTTAAGCATGAATGACAATGGCGCTGCTTGAGTAGGAAAGACAGAGCTGACTAGATGACAATACTTGGTGCTAATTCCAGAGGTTGTTCAAACTAGATCTAATACGTACTCATATATGCATATAATGTAATATTATTGAAGTCATGGACAAGGCCTGTTTGCAACGCAGGAATCATATAGGAAACAAAATCATGCTTCTAAACATGGCAAACTCTGATTTGCAAATTTTATAGAAATTGGGCAGCCCATATGAAAACCATGTCAGATTTAGTTTCAAACATGACCCGAAAGAATCATGTGTACACACCAAACCTATTTTCTAGTAGAATAAACCTATAGTAAAATAGCAAATCTGACAAGCTTAAAATCATGGCAAATAATGATACCCCTACAAAAGCAACATACATACCTCTAGGTCAGCATCAAACTGTTGTGTATGTATTTCACCATTAGTCTCTAATTCGGAATACCCCTCTGCACAAGTTTAATAAGCAGTAAGCATCTTAAGTAGTCAAAGGGGTTGAATTAATGAACTTTGTATGGACTATCAATATGATGCATGAAACATGAACTTTGTATGGCTAAACTGCATCCCAACATCACAGCTTAAATACTGTACTGTCCAATGAAGTAAGATCATCAAAAGGAAATGATATAGCACTGTAATAATTCGAACTGAATAAAGATACTGACATCACCTTCAAAGTCAGGCTCCTTCAGAAGCATGCAGTCATTAGTAAAAAAATCCTCCACATTTCCTACATCATCAATAGAAGGCAGATCAACCTTGTCATCAAGAAACTGTTCAATCTGCAGGACTTCGTCCTCCGTAGGAGGAACAAGCGTTCCATCACCTTCAACCTTTTTTAAAAGAAAAAAAAACGTTTATCAAAGGGCTATAAGCAAATGGAAACATCACAGTGAGTTATGTACCTTCAAATATAGCCAAAGAGATACAGTACAACTAAGAAAGTTAGAATATACCCGAACTAGCTGGTAAACCACGGGATCCAAACTGCCATTCTCTTCAAAGTCATTCCCTCCATTCTTAGTCTCCTCAGCATCTTGTAGAGTTTCCACTTCCATAGATCAGTACAAACTTCATCCAATGTTCGTACTAATCAAATCCTGCCAGAATGGAATTCTAAAATCAGATGGAATCAATTCAAACTACAGTATAAAGCCATCCAAGAAAAAATGAAGGTGAGTACGTAATAGTAACACAGCAGAAGCAATTGTTAATGCTGATCGAACAAAGTCACCAAGAGGAAAACATGTCGTAGTGAATAAAACTGTGGCAAACAAAAGGATTCAGATGATAATTGTTCATCAATCATCATTTTCATATACATAAAAAACATGGCATAATTGGAATGCAATCTAGAGCAGAAGTTCCTTGATTATATTCCTCTTTTGACCTGACAAGATTTCATGAACACATTTCAGGCTGCAATCTAGAACAGTATGTAAAGCATCATCAATGAAGCCACTGATATTTTCTCCAGGTAGTTCTCCCCATTACTGATTAAAGGGGTAGTAACTGACTTCAGCTATGCCTCCAAGATTAACAGAAGTATCTAGTTCTTCGTATGGTTAGCCGAGACCCCATTAGCCAGTTCCTGAACAATAGCACTTCCTACATACAGGAAATCGTCCCCAGAAAAACTAACAAAAGGGCTAACATCAACAGGAGACATTCAAGAATCTACTAAATTCATCAGTGGTGAAAGCACCCCGTGCCTGAAAATAGCTCTGCCTACTGTTCAATCCACACTTCGACCGTCAATTCCACTGTAAATCAGCTTAAGGATACGGTGACTGAGCATGGATTCCCCACTGTGTTTACTACATGGAGAGCATATAGCTCCAGTTAAGCAAACAGAGCAACAACAAAAAAACAACTAAAAACTACCTAAATATGCGCTGATATAAATTATCGGAACAATCAACAAAACCAGGATACAGCTAGCAGCGCAAAAATGGTCGATTAAAGCTACCAGAGCAGAAATTACAGCCGGTGATTAAGCGGAACCGAGCTCTGTATCACCTCACGCATCACGAGCGGCGGCCTCAAACTCAAAACTAGACACTAATCCGGCACCACAGCGGGCTCTTCCACAATTACCCCCCGGCCCTCCCCGCCAGCTCTGCTGACGTCACTTCGCACCGAATCAGAAATCAGGCGCGAAATACAGCGCGATCAGGCGAAATCCCGCGCGCCCGATCACGCGGAGCTGAAATTGACTCGCCTATCACGAAATCTACCGGAAAACAACCGCGAAATAAGCATAGGAACGCGGCGATCGGGCGGATCGGGCGGAGCGTACCTCACCACGATCAGCAGCGGCGGCAGCGGAGGGCGGATCCCCGCAGCATTGGCCCGATCCGCCGGGCCGAGCAGCCGGCGGGCGGATCAGATCGCGCGAGGGCGGGGCGGAGGCGGAGGCGGGGGATCGCTCGGTGGTCCGCTCCTCGTTTGCTTCGTCTCTTCTGTTCTCGGTATGGAGGGGAGCTCCGTTTTGGTGCGATAGGGAAGGGTGGATGCGAAAGGCAGAGAGAGAGGAGGTGGTTTCGAAAAGGGGGGAGGGGAACTCGAGGGGTGGGAGTGGGAGGGGCTGGGCGGCCGGGATCGGCTCCGGATGGGGATCCGACGGCTGGGAGGCAAGTGGCCGGTGGGGGAGTGGGGAGTGGCGCAGCACGGGAGAGCCTTCTGGAGCACGCAAAGATTGGGGTGAGCGAGCGAGCGCTCACGTCCGGGAAAAATTAGAGCCGAGTAAGCAAAGCGTGCTGAGCAAGACGTTTAGAGCATCTCTAACAGAACTTTATATCGCGGACCCTTAGGTCTTGTACAATGGTAAATGCTTAGGGAGGTGCTTAGAATTGTATTAACCGAAAACTTGATACATTTGTGGAAGTACATAGACAAAACACTGTGTCCCTAGTAAGCCTCTACTAGACTAGCTCGTTAATCAAAGATGGTTAAGTTTTCTAACCATAGACATGTGTTGTCATTTGATAAACGGGATCACATCATTAGGAGAATGATGCGATGAACAAGACACATCCGTTAGCTTAGCATAATGATCGTTAAGTTTTATTGCTATTGATTTCTTCATGACTTATACATATTCCTTCGACTATGAGATTATGCAACTCCCGAATACCGGAGGAATACATTGTGTGCTATCAAATGTCACAACGCAACCGGGTGATTATAAAGATGCTCTACAGGTATCCCCGAATGTGTTTGTTGGGTTGGCATAGATCGAGATTAGAATTTGTCACTCCGAGTACTGAAGAGGTATCTCTGAGCCCTCTCGGTAATGCACACCATAATAAGCTTTGCAAGCAATGTGACTAATGGGTTAGTTACGGGATGATGCATTACGAAATGAGTAAAGAGACTTGCCGGTAACGAGATTGAACTAGGTATGAAGATACCGACGATCGAATCTCGGGCAAGTAACATACCGATGACAAAAGGAATAACGTATGTTGTCATCATGGTACGACCGATAAAAATCTTCGTAGAATACGTGGGAACCAATATGAGCATCCAGATTCCGCTATTGATTATTGACCGGAGAGGTGTCTCGGTCATTGACGGTGTCCTGGACTAGGGGGTTCTCACTACGTCATCTCTCGATCTGTTAGATTGGGCCGAGGACCCCCATGGTCGTATACTCATGGGCCAGTTCGGACAGCTGCCGCATACAAGGAAGATTCCAAAAGACTTGGCGATCAAGACAAGGACTTCTCCCCACCGGCGTATTCGGTTAGGACTCTTGTTATCATAGGCCTCTGGTGCATTATATAAACCGAGGCCAGGCTAGTCGATAGATATATAACAACAATCATACCATAGGCTAGCTTCTAGGGTTTAGCCTCTATGATCTCGTGGTAGATCAATTCTTGTAATACTCATATCATCAAGATCAATCAAGCAGGAAGTATGGTATTACCTCCATTGATTTTGACACCGCCTCATGTTACCATTAGCCTTAGACGCACAGTTCGGGACCCCCTACCCGAGATCCGCCGGTTTTGACACCGACATTGGTGCTTTCATTGAGAGTTTCGTTGTGTGATCGGCAAAAGGATCAATGGCTCGCCTGCAGGTCAACTGCGACGTCGGCATCTTCGTCGCCGGCTCGACTGGTCACCTTGGCTCGACCGAGGGTCGTGCTCCATCTCCGATCTTCATGTTCGGACAGGGGCCTTCTTCAACATTAACTCCGATCTCTATCATGATCATAGCGGAATCATCCATGGAGCTCGAGGGCTCAACATCAACATTGTCCTTGGGCGGCCGTGCTATTTTTATGGACAGCGAACTTGTATCCGTCGTCATCGCCTCCTTGAGCGTCGGTTTGACGATTGCTTCAGTGGAATAGTGCGGAATTACGTCTACAACAGTCATGCAAAATTTCGTCGAGTTCTGATGGAGGAATCTCTGACAATCTACGATATACCGGAGCCCTGTCAAATCTGGACGGGAATCTGGACGAGTTTAGTGCGTGGTCTCCAGAGCCTAGCTCGGATGTCCTTTGGAAGATCCAACCGTTGATCTACTGCAGAATTCCCATATCTACCACCCCTCCAAATTTCAGCTCGATTCGACGGTTCAAACTCCAGGAACCTTTCAATAAGTGGACCAATTTTCGGATCTGTTTTCTGCGCGAATACGGATCCGACTCGAGTTCATGTTTATTTTATGAACGTAATATTGGACAACCTTTTTAGAGGAGTTCTCTTCTAGGGTATTGTGCGTCGTTTTTAAACATGTACCCGTAAAATTTTAAGCCTCCCCTGAGGTCATCTTCATCATCATACTGGTGTCAAACCAGTCCGGCAATATTGCTTCAAGACCGCCGACCTGCGCTAGACGCGTCGTCACTTTGTTGAGCCGAGCTCAACTTCTTCGGATCATCATCTCGGCAAGCTGAACAAGAGTTCGGCATTGTGAAGGATAAATCATCACCAACATCGCCGCCCCACGGATTACATGGAGCGGGCACACCGGCATCGCCGCATGGTCACTTCATCAAGCCGGCATTGACCACGTCACGACCTGCATCGGCAGGGCCACACTGTTGCTTCTTCAAGCCGGTGTCCATCATGCCGACCTACTCCGACTCATCGGCTGACATCGAGGCTTCGACATCTCGGCTGGACCGCGGGCTTCGCCATCTCTTCATCAACCTACTCCGGAGACTTCGGCGTCACTAGCCGACCAGCTCCGTCACGTTAGCTGGACCGAGGGCTTTGCCTCGGCGAGCCAACCTTTGCCAGCATCGCCATGCCGTCGCTTTATCGCCTATCAGGCAATGAGTGTGCGGATCGAGTCCCAATTTTGGGAATCACCTTTCTTCGGATTGCTACAACAAATAAACCAGGTGCTATTAATCCTAGTATTTTTTGCTTGTTTGGGTTCATTTTTCCCAAGGAATTATTACTCTGGTTTGTCCATCATATGTACACATGTTTATCAAATGATGGCCGCATTAACAACGGTCGCATAGTGGTTCGGTCAGTTTCCGTACATGGTCTGGCGAACGCCGCATCCGGAACTCGGACCGACCTGTGAATTCAGGATTTGCCACGCCTTTACCATATCACGCCGACGCCCTGCATCGACATTGACTTTGGCGCCAGGCCATATTTCTTTTATTACTCACTTTGCATAAATTATTTATTATGCAACAATTTTTTTAAAATTATTATTATTACTACTATCTCCGATTTGCACTATTTTTTATGCACAGGAAAATGATCCGGGTTGGGCAGTATCGTCAACTCGACGTATTGACATACCATGTCACCTCGGCTCGACGGGGGGCTTCGTCAACACTTCATTACCCCATGCCGGGGACTTCGGCATCACTCTGCCGCCCTGCATTGACCGTGCTATGTCACCACTTCGGAGTGCCGAGCTCTTTGCTCCGCCACCTCGGGACCGGCTTGGGGGATGGAATCTTGTCCCGCATCAAGCTCAGACCACGTCATCAATACCAAACACATTAACCAGCTAAGTTGCCTTCATGCTCAAACTTTTAAATTTTTAACTTGTTCGGTTCGACCAAGCATTATATTTTTTTGGAAAAAAGTTGCTTGTAAAAAAAATTCCTTGTCAAAACTTTGTTTGTCACACACAAATTCAAATACCCCGTTTACTTGGGGGCTTCCTTTATGAAGCCTTTCCTCTTGCAAATGATTACACTTGTACGGCTTCGTCCCTTGTTTGTGTATTACGCCACAATATGGACCATGTTGACTTAAGCGATTTGCAAGCTGGGTTGCCTCGCTCCTGTGTTTACCCCTAAGTTCCCGATTGTTCACCTAGGGAGTAAAGGGAGCACCTCTGCGATTGTCACGATCGGGTCATCAAAGCCGGACCTCAGACTGGGTGAAGCCGAAAGCTAACGCTCTTATTGTTTTCAATTATGGTCGGCACACAACGGAACTCATGAGTACAAAAATCTATTGCACAAGTCTCATAGTAGCAATGAGCAATCGAAGAAAGGTATCAGTGGGGGTACTATTTTCTTCGAAGATGCTTCTTACACTTCGTCAGTAATATAGCATAAGTTCCCTGAGCGCGCTTTGTCTGTTACAGCCTTATGGCATGATTGCCTGGTTATCGGAAACATCGTCGATATTCTCGATAGGTGGAGTACATAACACTCTTCGGCCCTTGACCGAAGAGGGAGAAGCCGACGGTCGGTTAAGACGCGTTTAAAGTTCGGGTGAACACATATATGATATAAGTACTTCGGTGCATAGAATCATTATACATAAAATTCTTTTACCCAAGTCACTTGGGGGCTCTTAAATTTATATGAGACGTTTTATAACAAGTGTTCTTCTTCTTAGTCGTTGCAAAGTTATTATTATTATTATTATTATTTATCACTCCTTTTTTCGACACGAGTGTGTGGTCACTAGCCGGGGAGCCTAATTTCTCTCTCAAAGCCGCTAGAGTTTAGTTTGCTAAACTGGCCTAATGAGAAGTACTCCATCTTCGAGATAGGAGGTTGAAGCCGTAGGCTGACCCGCTTGAAGTCTTGAGATAGGATGTGTCATGTTAAAGCACGACAGAAGCACTTTTTTTTCTAAAGTCCAATTTTCAGATTGGCACCGAACACTTGATCTTATTCGGACATCAGGTTTTCACTGACATTTTTTGGTTTTCCAAGCCTATGGCACTTTTAAACTATTTGTGTGTTTCCAGCATTAGTCTCGTAGTGCAATGTCGGACACCTTTAGAGATTCGGCAAAAACACTCTCGGATATTGCCATATATGCATCAGTTTTGAATTGTGTCTTCGGTCAATAGTTGGGTTGCCCGACTCCTGTGCTTGCCTCCTACGTTCCGCTTTGTTCGGCTAGGTGTGCAAAGGGAGAACCACTGCGATTATGCTTCCAGCTCGCATGGTTAAGCACCTCAGTGGAGAAAGCCGAAAACTGACTGTCACAATAGGCATAAACTGGTCAGCGATCCGATGACTATGTTAAATGACGGGCCGTTCATAACATTGGTCGAAGTGTTTACGGCTTGACCTCGGATGTTGCCGAACACTAACCGGGGGCTCATAGCTAGATTCCCCAGTTTAAAGCTCCTATGACTAAGCGAAAGTTATAAACCCCGCATATCTGATTGCCTCGTTTTCGCTAACACAACCGCCTTCGGGCACCGAGACGTCGGCTAAGGGTTGTTTTGTTATTGCGGAAACACCCTGCGTAGTATCTAAGGGGTAGAGGCCGACGATGGTCCACTTTCAACTGATAAGCGGTCGCAATGGAGTCAAAATAATGATGTAAAGTACTTGGATACTTAGAATCATTACACATAATTTGTGATTTTACTCTGGATATCGATCCTTAATTCGGCCACCCGTGCCCACATTAAGGCTCTGGGACTACTGGGCTTTGCACTCATTATTTACAAATATTAAAGGGGCACATCGATCCCCTGATCTGGTGTTGCCACCCGACCAGTGTCTCAGGGCTACTGCATTGCCTATTCAGCGCAGAAAATTCAAAGGGCTCAGTGTTCGGCTTGATCGAACTATGGGAAAGCGCATCTTCGGACAACAATAAGTACCATCTAGACCTATCTGGCATCAAGCTAATATATCACGGCGACTTCTCACGACCCTCTCTCAGGGGCCCGTTCGCTGATCACTATTATCTCTAATATATTACATTGCGTTTTTATTCCTATATATGCTGCCGAGCTAGGAGTTGATCCTCAGGCCGATTTCGCGCATCGACCTGAGTCTTAGGGGCTACTAGGAACAGTGGTTTTATGCTTACCTTCAGGCGCATCTCGGGTTTTAGACTGATACACACCTTGAGGGCTACTGGATATACATCGGCAGAGAATAAACTGCACCAGTTAAAAATATTCACAAAAATCAGCCCGCGGTCGGGGTGGTGCACCACCTTGGAAGCAGTCCGGCATAAAGCTCGGGCACTAGCGGCTAGCTCCATAGAGGGCATTTCCGGCATTAAGCTCGGCTACACTCCTTCAACTTTTTTGGACCAAGATGATCTATGACATCTTGGATATAGTCCGGTGTTGGAGCTTGGACACAGTCCGGCGTTGGAGCTCGGATACATTTCGGCGTTGGAGCTCGGAAGCAGTCCGGCATTGGTGCTCGGCTGCAAAAGATACCTCGATGCAGTCCGGTGTTGGAGCTCGGACGCAAGAGGACACTGCCTCCCGGGAACAACTTCAAAACCCGAGGTGTGGCACAAAAATAACAAGGCATTGATAAAGGCCGGAAACTTAAAGGGGCTCCTCGGATACCCGACGTGTAAACTCTTTGGATGCACTTCGGCGATCCTCCAGATCGAAGATGAGAAGATTTGTTGAACCAGTTTTCAAGACCGACGACCGAAGATGAAGAATAGTTCAGAAGAATCGAGGAGCGTCCCTCACTTGAAGACCGGTTCAGGGGGCTACTGACGGTGTCCTGGACTAGGGGGTACTCACCACGTCATCTCCCGATCTGTTAGATTGGGCCGAGTACCCCCATGGCCGTATACTCATGGGCCAGTTCGGACAGCTGCCGCATACAAGGAAGATTCCACAAGACTTGGCGATCAAGACAAGGACTTCTCCCCACCGGCGTATTCGGCTAGGACTCTCGTTATCCTAGGCCTCTGGTGCATTATATAAACCGAGGCCAGGATAGTCGATAGATATATAACAACAATCATACCATAGGCTAGCTTCTAGGGTTTAGCCTCTACAATCTCGTGGTAGATCAACTCTTGTAATACTCATATCATCAAGATCAATCAAGCAGGAAGTAGGGTATTACCTCCATCGAGAGGGCCCGAACCTGGGTAAACATGGTGTCCCCCGCCTCCTGTTACCATTAGCCTTAGACGCACAGTTCGGGACCCCCTACCCGAGATCCGCCGGTTTTGACACAGTCATGTCTACATAGTTCTCGAACCCGTAGGGTCCGCATGCTTAATGTTCGATAATGATTTTGTATTATATGAGTTATGTGATTTGGTGACTGAATGTTGTTCGGAGTCCCATATGAGATCACGAACATGACGAGGAGTCTCGAAATGGTTAAGAGGTAAAGATTCATATATAGGACTATGATATTCGGACATCGGAAGTGTTCCGGGGGTACCGGGTACATATCGGGTCACCGGAAGGGGTTCCGGGCACCCCCCCCCCCCCCGACAAAGATTTGGGCCTATTGGGCCAAGAGGGGAAACACAACAGCCAGCATGGGCTGTTGCACCCCCCTTGCTGGCCGAATAGGAAGGGGAAAGGAAAAGGGGAAGAGAGAAGGAATGGGAGGCAATTCGGCCTCCCCCTTCCTTCCCTCCTCTCTCCCCTTTCCTTCCCTCTTCAGAAAAGATGGTGGGGGGAGGGCGAATTGGATAAGGCCCCCAAGTAGGATTCCTCCTACTTGGGGTGCCCCATGGTTGTCCCCCTCCCCCTCCCACCTATATATATGTGGAGAGGGGGCGCCTAGAACACACAACAAACATTGTTAGCCATGTGCGACGCCCCCCTCCATAGTTGACGCCTCCAGTCATATTCACGTAGTGCTTAGGAGAAGCCCTGTGCAGATCACTTCACCATCACCGTCACCACGCCGTCTTGCTGACGGAACTCTTCCTCGACACTTTGCTAGATCAAGAGTTCGAGGGACGTCATCGAGCTGCATGTGTGCAGAACTTGGAGGTTTCGTACGTTCGGTACTTGATCAGTCGGAACGAGAAGAAGTACGATTACATCAACAACATTGTCAAACGCTTCCGCTTTCGGTCTACGAGGGTACGTGGACACACTCTCCCCCTCTCATTGCTATGCATCTCCTAGATAGATCTTGCGTGAGCATAGGATTTTTTTGAAATTGCACTCTACGTTTCCCAATAGAAGTTTGCAGCGTGCTAGTTTTGGAGCTACCAGCGAACGTGCCGCCGCCAGAACCCTATAGAGAGCCCCGCATCGCCCCTCTCTCTCTATTTTCGTTTGGTCAAAAATAATGATGGAAGGAGAAACACGTCGTGGGAAGATTTGGGTCGTGGGTGGAGTGGCATTCTTGTTGTAATAACTGGCATAACTTGGGCTAGACTTCAAGTTGTGCAAGTGGCCGCTCGGGAATCACCAGAATCAGCAAACTCGCAGCTTCAGCTTCGAAGACCGTGGTAGTTCATTTCCAAAAGCGATCCTAGGAATCTAATGTGATAATTTGTGTGTTTGTTTGAGATTTAGATTTTGTCAGGCCTAGAATCCGAGAATTAGTAGCTATAGCTCAAACAAAGGCCACCTTAAAGTCGTTATGAGGACCAAGAAAAACGTGTTTTAAGGACTGATACTGCGGCCGAACAGATCTCGTATAATCAACTCGTAAAAAGGAATATTCTCTGAATATACCGAACAGGCTCACAGCTAGCTTACTTTTTTTTGCCGTCCTTTTCCTCACGCCAATTTGAAATCGGCACATGCCATAGGACAGGGCGGCTGCCGGCGGACAGGCGGGCGAGGAAGACGCGGGGCGGCTGCGGCGTGCGGGCAAAGGCCAGGGCGGCCGTGGCAGCCAGACTCCTCCGTTTGTCGTAGCTAGCTAGCTAGTTAGCTCCTCCACTAGGAGAGACGCGCATGGATTCAGCAGCTAGCTCCATTCGAATCGATTCAGCTAGAGCTAGCTAGCTCCATTCATATCGATTTAGCTAGCTAGCTCCTTCGTCGGGAGAGCCGCAGGCGGGCGCGGCAGCCGGTACGGGCGGACGGGAGCGAGCCATGAAGGTTTCGATGGCAGTTGGACTCTCGCCAACGGTCTTTCGCATATATAGGGCACTCTCGGGTTGGCTCCGAAATCCTTATTTTCATAGATTCAGTGGGGTTGTTTTCCACGCCCCTTAAAAATTTTACAAGTTGGAGTCATTTACGGGTTCTATTCGGGTCGCCTTTTTAGCCTAAAACTGTAAACAGACGGTTATTTTACAGTTTTGTGCATTTTAAGGGGTCTGCTAAGATTGTTGGGGATATGACTATTGGGTATGAACTGCCTAGGAGGGGCCGGGTGATACCACTGGCGGTTTACCAATGAAGATGGAAGATCATATGAGCCCATTGACGGTTCAAGGCCCAGAAGGGACTTAAGGCCCGGGAGGATGAACCGCCATGTATGTATGACTTGTGTTGTAAGGCATGTGTAGTTAGTCACCGAGATGGACACGTTGTGTATGAGTCGGCCGGGACTCTATGAACCGCCGAGCGTCAACCTGTGTATATAAAGGGACGACCCGGCGGCGGCTTAGGGCAAGAAACAAGAGATCGAGAACTAGGTCAAGCGTATTCGCTCCATGGTAATCAAAATCCTAGCAATACAATCCCAAACTGGAGTAGGCCTTTACCTTCATCGTAAGGGGCCGAACCAGTATAAACTCTCCGTGTCCTTTGTCCCGTTTAACCCCTTTAAGTTAACCTAGCTGCGATAGCCCTGCGACTAAGTCCTTCTGCTAGGACATCTGCCGTGACAATTCCACGACAGCTGGCGCCCACCGTGGGGCCAACGCACGGTGGTTTTGAGTTCTTGAAGGGCAACTTTGAAGGGTTCAAGGGATACGCTATGGGACGGATGACCAAGAGTCGTTGTGGCAAGCTCTACATCGACGATGCAGGCTGCGGCCCCGAGGCCGGCTCAATTGAGTACAGGTACCGGGTCCCATTCGGCGGAATCCATGTCTTTATCGGCAAGATCGGCGAACCGGGCCCTGAGCCGGACATCTGCACCAACATCATTGAAACGGCTCAGCATGCACGACCTGCACAAGTTCAACCCGCTGTGAAGCATGCCTTTGTTGGTTTCATCCATGGGGCGGAAGTTGAAGAAGGATATGTGTCTGGCGGTGAGACGACCATCTACTCTGATGGTGAGTCGTCCACAGGCGAGACTAATTCATTGTATCAACTGCAAGATGGCCGGCTTGGGGGCTGTTCCGATGGTGACAGTATTCCGGACCCCTACGAGCCCCCGAATAGGGTCGCGATCTTCATGGCCGGTACACAACCGACGCTTGGTTCAACAACTGTTGCGGCCATGACCTCCAGCTCAATGGCTGTGGCGGCGGCTGGTGCTAGCGGTTCTGCACGCCCGCCAGCTCAAATTCTCACAGAGTTATTGGAGGCTCTGGCGACTCTGATGGGGGTGGAGGTAACCCCGGATAACCAGGAACAACACAAGGTGGATCTGGCGAAATTGCGAGAGGAGATAGCTCAAGCCAAGGAAGAGCTGGCGGCTGAGAACGCTAGGATGGCTGCAAAGCGGGCTGTTTTGGATGCCCAGGCACAACGGATCCAAGCGGACTCCTTCTGGCTTACGTTAGATTAGAACGCTTCAAATGAGGTCATGAGGAGGAGGCACCGAAGTCATCTACCCCCGGTTTATGAGCCGAGGAACCTCTTTGACACGCCTGGAGCAGGGACCAGTGACCCACCGGCAGTGAACCGGGTGGTCGAAGCACCTGGGACCGGAGCGCCGGTTCAGCCGCGGGCAATGGACCCGCCACATTTGAGTAATACTCCGCCTCAGTACGTTCTGACACCTTCGGGTCATTATTCTAACCCGTTGGACAATATGATTGCTGTAGCAACGCGATTGGCGGCTCTATCAGTTGAAGGCGAGTCTCCAACGGCGATAGACACACGTAGGGCCAGAGAACTTCTTCAGACAACCGTGGCTCAGCAGGCGGCTTATTCTTACAGTTGCGAGTGGATTCACTCAACCCCTCGTCTAAGCCAGAGTTACAGCAGACACATCGACTCATCGATGGTCTCAAGCAGTGAACAACGTTGTAACCAGCCTCGTGGACATGACCCAGTGCACGGTGGTGCCAATGCTCAGACTCTGGTGGATCAGGGCAGAGCGCGTCGGGAGGCCGAGCTGGTGGCTCAGCAAGCGGCTCGTCAACACTCTCCGGCTTATCCGTCAGCTTTGGTGGAGGCATACGTGATCTCTAGAACCTTGGGTGTGCCATGTTTAGTGTCGGCTCTGCGTAACGAGCATTTACCCAAGGATTTCAAGGGTCCTCGCAAGGTGCCTAATTACACAGCAGATCAACCCCCTGAAGCTTGGATTGAAAGTTATGAGATGGCCATGGAGATGCTGGATGTTAGCGATGGCGCATGTGCTAAGTATTTCACCATGATGTTGGACAGGCCGGCTCACACTTGGTTGAAAGGACTGCCTGCCAACTCCATTGGGTCATGGGCGGAGCTGAAGGCCCGTTTTATCCAAAATTTCAAAGACACATGCAAGCAGCCCATGTCAATCCTGGATTTGGATTCTTGTATCCAAGGTGAGGGCGAGTCAACAACCCACTGGGTGCACTGGATCTCAACTATTATACACTCGTCAGACAGCATCAACGTCGGCTCAACAGTTTTGATGTTGGAGACAAATTGCCGTTTCCTCCCCCTCAAGCAGAAGCTTGGATGGCTTAAGCGCCACTGCAATGACATGGGGGAGCTCATGGCGGCTCTTGTCAAATATGTCGACTCTGATAGTACTAAAGACCCTGAATCTGATGAAGAGAAGGCTAGTAAGGGGAAGAAGAGCGGTAATACAAAGGGACTAGTATAATACAACAAGCCAAGGTGGTAATGGTAAACGTAAGGCCGACGGCAATTTAGACTTTGTGGCTAACACCAGTGCGCAGAATAATAATCAGCATCGCAAAGGAAGGCCGGCCCAGCCTGGAGGATCGAAATTTGACCTCGAAGCAGTGATGAATCAGCCTTGTCCGAGGCACGGTACACGCGAGAAGCCGGCCGCTCATCTGTGGAAGGATTGCTTTATTATGAAGGAGTTCAATGCTTCCAATCTTTTTCAGAATAACCATGGCCCGAACGGCGGTTCAGGATCCGGCTCTCATGGATCGGGCTTTGGTGGTGGTGGTTCAAACTCTGGATTCCAGGGCCAAGCCAATCAAGGTGGCTTTAATCAGTAGTCTGGTTAAGGGAATCAGCATTAGTCTGGTTATCAGAGTAATCCAAAGCAGTTGAATGGTGGACAGTACCACGTTTTCACCACAAGTTTATGCAAGCGGGACCAGAAGCTCCATAAAAGGGCAGTGAACACAGTTGAGTCGGCGATTCCCTGTTACTTGCGATGGTCCGAACACCCTATTCTATGGAGTCGTGAGGATCACCCGCCTCGGGTTGATAATCCGGGTCATTTGGCGATGGTGGTGGCACCTCAGGTCGGAGGGTACAAATTCACTAATGTACTCATGGATGGGGGCAGCAGCATCAATATTCTGTATTATGAAACTTTTCGTCGTATGAGCTTGTCTGACAAAGATCTTAAGCCGCCAAACATTATTTTTTCACAGCGTGGTGCCTGGTAAGTCGGCGTATCCAGTGGGCAAAATATCTTTGAAAGTTGCCTTTGGAGATGTGTTGGGGAACGTGGTATTTCAAAAAAAATTCCTACAATCACGCAAGATCTATCTAGAAGATGCATAGCAACGAGAGAGGAGAGTGTGTCTATGTACCCTCGTAGACCAAGAGCGAAAGCGTTAAGTAACGCGGTTGATGTAGTCGAACGTCTTTGCGATCCAACCGATCAAGTACCGAACGCATGGCACCTCCGCGATCTGCACACGTTCAGCTCAGTGACATCCCTCGAACTCTAGATCCAGCTGAGGCCGAGGGAGAGTTTTGTCAGCACGATGGCGTGTTGACGGTGATGATGAAGTTACCGACACAGGGCTTCGCCTAAGCACTACGACGATATGACCGAGGTGGAAATCTGTGGAGGGGGGCACCGCACATGGCTAAGAGATAAACTTGTGTGTCTATGGGGTGCCCCCTCCCTCGTATATAAAGGAGTGGAGGAGGGGGACGGCCGACCTCATAGGGCGCGCCCCAAGGGGGGAATCCTACTCCTACTAGGAGTAGGTTCCCCTCTTTCCTAGTCCAACTAGGAGGGAGAAGGAAAGGGAAGAGGGGAAGAAGGGAAGGGGGGCCGGCCCCCTCCCCAATTCGGATTGGGCTTGGGGGCGCGTCCCTCCTCTTGGACGCCTCCTCTCTCTTCCCCTAAAGCCCATGAAGGCCCATTAACCCTCCGGGGGGGTTCCGGTAACCCCTCGGTACTCCGAAAAATGACCGAACTTATCCGAAACCTTTCCGGTGTCCAAATATAACCTTCCAATATATCAATCTTCATGTCTCGACCATTTCGAGACTCGTCGTCATGTCTAAGGATGGCAATTTTATCCATGGACATGGATATCCATGGATATTCGACCCGATTGGATAGGGTTTGGATATGCTTTTGTGTCCATGGGCGGCGCCCAAACCCGACCCGATTATTCATGGATAGGGCATGGATACATTCTTGTACCCATGGATATACCCAAACTTGACCCAATAGTATGACTTAATGGGGGAAAATCTGCTATCCCTGCCCCACGGTCATATGTCCCACAACAATTTTACACTTTTTTTATCTAAAACATGCATAAGAAATTACACAATCCCCATCGTAACTTTTTTAGTTGACATTCAATCCCTCTGTAACATAATCCAACACCCCTTCCCTTATTTTTACCTCCTCCTTAAATGACTCGCCATTCTCATCTGTTAGAAAAATACTAAATGATCTTAGGTTGTTAGTGGATGTTGATTTACCATAAGTGAAGCCTAGCCTACCACGAGGTGAAGAATGTAAGAGTTTATGTTAATATTGTGTTATGTCTTATTTATATGTTTCGAGAGGACCCAATGGATATCCAATGGGTATGGATATCCATCGGATTTGGACATGGACACAATTTTTCACCCATGGATTTTTTCATGGGCGGGCAAAGACTGTCTTCATGGACATGGATATGGATTTGAGATTGTTCAACCCGATCCAAACCCGAGCCATTGCCATCCTTACTCATGTCCATGATCACATCCGGGACTCCGAACAACCTTCGGTACATCAAATCACATAACTCACAATACATATTGTCATCGAACGTTAAGCGTACGGACCCTACGGGTTCGAGAACTATGTAGACATGACCGAGACTCATCTCCGGTCAATAACCAATAGCGGAACCTGGATGCTCATATTGGTTCCATACTCTACGAAGATCTTTATCGGTCAAACCGCATAACAACTGTAACATCCCAAAATTCTAAATTTTGGAATGTTATATTAAATAAATAGCTATGATTGTTTGTTTGATTGTTGTGTGATTGATTGTGTGAAATTGAGTGGAAATTGAAAACTTTTTGAAAGTTGAATGAGAGGAAATAAAAGGACTTTCCCGAAACTTTCATCTTGCATTTTTCTTGATCTCCATGAATTCAAATTCATTTCATTACAAAACCCTAGAGTGAAGATAATATGACTTCTTCCATTTAAAGAAATGAAATGGGGTTCGAAAATGATTTGAATTTCCATTTGAAATGTTTTAAATTTAGAAACTTTAAGCAACTCAATGAGTTCATGAGGGAAGATAAAATGACTTCTTCATATTTGAAGAAAGAGAGTTGGAAGTTTCAAAGAAATAAATTGGAAGTCACTTTGAAGTTATTTGAAACTCATTTTCCATTTGAAGTTGTTTGAAATTCCAAATTCAAATCCAATTGGGAGTTATTTGAGTTTCTATTCAAAATATTTTCTCCTAAAAATAAATAAATGAAAATAAGGGTAAAATGATTCCCTTCAATAGAAAATTAGGAGAAAATAAATTTGAAATCATTTTGCTATTTTAAAAATGATTTTTATTGATTTTAAATATAACAGTAGCATTGTTTGACTTTTATGATTTATTTTGGATTTTATTTGAACTTGAAAAATAGTTAATCTTATTCGGGGTATTTTCCTGAGCATTTTGGTATATGATATGCCTATTTATATATTTTTTATTTAATTTACTTCTGTTGGAGTTTTCTTTCCGTTTAAAAAAACGCACGCGCACATGCACCCGCGCGCAGGCCCAGCCACCGCTGGCCAGAGCCGGCCCACGGCCATAGCAGGCCGAGCCAGGTCGCCCCCGCGCCCGAAGGCCACTGCACGCTCGCCCGCTCCTCGTCTCCCTCTCTGTCCCGCTGACCTGTGGGCCCCGCGCCCATCGTCCCCAACCTCCGCTCGTTCCGCTCAGGATAGAGCACGAGCCTGCCGCCCGCAACCACCAGCGCCATTGCCCTCGCGCATAAACTTATCCGCTGCATCCCGAGCCCTCTCTCCGCGCCTATAAGAAGCCCTCGACCCCCTCCCTCCGTTCAGCTAATCTGTTCGTCACCACGCCTCTCGCATCGCTCGCCGTAGCCACTTGGATCTTGCCGGAGCCGTGCTAGTTCACCGGAGGATTTCGTCGCCCGTGAGCTACCCCGGCCTCCACCGACTACTTCTTTTTGTTGCCCGAGTCGAAGCGCATCTCATTGACATCCTCCTCTTGTCCCTAGGTCACCAGAGACGCCGCCCCGACGACCTGCGTCCTCGCCGGAGCACGGAGCCGCCGCCCTTCGCTCCGCCCATCCCGGCCACCCCGACGTGCGCCGTCACCACCACCGGGACCGCCCACCTCGCGCCCGTCCCGTCCGTCCTCTTCCCCGCCACCGAGGAGCACCGCAACTGCCGCCCCGTCCACCGCCCGACGTCCGCGCCACCGTCTCCTGTTCATCGTCGTTGCCACAGTGAGCTAACCCCTTTCCATTTAGTTTTTTTAGATCGGTTAACTGCGGTTTTTATTTAACAGTGCGGTTTTAGTTTAACCGTACAGTTTTATTTTAAACCGATGTCTTTTTTTTGTTAGCTGTCACCGCTGTTTTGCTTAAAGTCCAAGCGTCCGCTGTATAAGCTACGCGGCGAACACCTTTCGGCCACTAGGAATTTGCCACGTGTTAGGGACCTGTTTGCAATAGTTTTCTTCACTGTCTAGTCCCTGTAATTAGCAGATTAGTCCCTAAACTTATAATAGCCCCAACTTTTTACCCGTAGGTCCAAATTCGATGAAACCAGCGGCAAAATGTTCGTCTCGAATAGCTTTATCCAGAAAACAAACTTTTAAAACTTTTGGCCAAATTCAAATTTGAACTTTATTCAGATTTGAATTCAAACTTCAATTGGCCATATCTCCTAAACCGTAGCTCCGATTGATGTGGTTCTTTTTGCACCATGTCACCGTAGCCAAACCCTACCACTTGGACCATTGTCACACATTTTCCACACAAAAATGGTCTGTCTATGATAGTTTTACTATTATGCCATGTATGCACTTTAGTACACATCACATCTTTGCACTCTATGTCACATGTTGTTTTGCACTTAGGATTTTTCCATGCTAGTTAAGTGTGTTGAATGTTCATTTGGTTTTCCAAGAATTTTGCTTTGCATGTTCTTCTTGGTTCTCTGAAATGATCGCTTATGTGAGTGCAATGTTTGACTTTATAGATTTTCATCGGAGAGTGACGAATAGTTCTATTAAGTAAATTTTTGAGAGCGATATCATCTTCATCAACTATTACCAGGCAAGTTCACATTTGACCATTCTTCCAATTACCTGTGTTTATATTATGCACTTAGTCCTTTTGTGGTAGGATTGCATGGTAGGATTTATTGTTGCCAGATGGCTATGCCATTACCGAGTAGTTCATTTGAGGTAGGTCTGATCTATACATCCTTGTCACCAACGTGTAAGTTTATTTTTGCCTCGCCAAATGTAGACATGGTTTGGGAAGCGAACCTGGTAAGACATGAGTGACAAAGTAGTAATCAGGACCAAGACTTGTAAATGAACTATCTGGGCGGTATTTGGTTTGAATGGTGGCGAAGTACAGTGGGAGCATGCATGGTTAATCCATGGTGGTGCACCACTAGTGGTCGGCCGCCCAGGCTCAAAGAGATCAATCGTATTCTCATGTCTAGAAGCTTCCGTGTGCAGCCACAAGCCAACATGGGCTCTAGCTTAGTTGAGTAGATAGTGTGACCTCTTCCAAGATAGGCTAGCAGATGTAGAATGAGTAGGTGTACCAGCCTATCTGTGGGTTAAGGGGAAATACTTTCGAAAGACTATGTCTTGGTCATCCTGTTCTCAAACACCAGGCAATGCGAGAATTTCAAGGGAGGCGATCGAGTCTTGTGGGGAAAAGTGCGCAAACCTCTACAGAGTGTTAAAACCTAATCGATTAGCCGTGTCCCCGGTTACGGACAACTTGAGCATCTAGTAGTGGAAATGCTGGGAGATATCATCACTCTTAATTAAACAGTTGGGTTTTAAATGAAACTTTGGGAATGGATTGAGTTGGGTTTACCAACTCATCCTATGCTATACAATAGTGATAGAATAATATCTTTTATTCTAGGGAAAAACTAGCTTTATGCAAAAACTAAACCTAGAGCTTTCCACCAACCAAATTGCATGTACAAATAGGTTCATTACTCTTATGATGTGACTTGTCAGTACATTCAATGTACTGACCTACAGGGCTGCAACGTCTTATGTTGCAGGAATTTTCTACGACGAGTAAGAGTTACGTTGTAGGGTTACGGTCTACACTCAACTTGCCGTTGGTGTTGATGGACTCCACACCCTTATGTTTGTTTCCGCTGAGATTTATGAGGTATATATCAGTTTTACGTTATTTATACATGTGATTGCACTTTGATATATACATTGATGTACTATGTGTGCCAGCATACTGATCTAGGGATGGCACGGATACACAGAGGCTTGACCGTTTGAGGTCGGGTCACTACAGAGATGGTATCGGAGCACATGTTGACTGTAGGACGTGACCCTAGAAACTGAAAAGCCCTTAGGAAAGGATTTCTCTTAAACTTTATTTTTAGAAAGGTCCTTTACCTCTCTTCTTTTCTGAGCTTTATCAAATCATTCCGTTTACCTCAAATAGTTAGACAATACCCCGTTCCCTTTGGACCACACGGAGGATGAACTGAAGCCACTCTGAGAACGACAAGATATTAGACTTCACCATACACTAGAAGAACTGAAGCTACTACTGACGAATCCTCTGAAGAATTGAAGAATTTGAAGACACTGACATATTCCAAGATTTATATGAACTTTAGAGGACCAAACCCCTGTTGTATACTCACGTTAGATGCGATGTTTGTGAGCTGTCATTGTTTGATGTTTTTCCTGAGAGCCACAAATAAAACTTATTTTCAAAACTATATTGTGTGTATTGTGTGTATCTCTCTATCCCTCTCTCGTATCTCATCCCAAAACCCTTGGACCCAATAGATGATGAATGAACATGGACTTGTATTCTCTGAACCGATCACTCAGTTGGAGGCAGAGCTATGGATTCAAAACATGGAGAATCACTTCAGGAGCAATTTGGTTGCAAGGAAGTATGAGGTTCAATACGCTCGTTGGTACTTTACAAAAAAGTGCTGCAACCTGGTGGAAAATGCATCAGGCCATACAAGGATGTAACAGAGCAAAAACTTGGGAGGAATTCAAGATGAATCTACTGAGGTCTCGTCTTATTCAGAAGCCCTATGGAAATAAAATGAAGAAACCTTGTGCATGCAATATTTGTGGTGAGATAGGACATACCCATGAAGAACACAAGGATGGATGCCCTCATTGTGAAGGAAATCACCAAGCTGAAGAATGTCCAACCATGAAGGTTACTTGTTTCTTTTGTGAAGGAACTACGCACTACCCTGCCTAGTGTCATATTTATCTCAAGGTACAAGAAATTACCAAGCAGCAGAAGGAATGTGACGCCCCAAGAGCGATGCTCCAGACGCCGTCCATGTTTCTCCTTGTCGCCGTGTGTTGTCTTAAATTGTTGCATCATCATGCTTGTGTTATCTTTTATTTTCACCTTGGCATTCCATCTTCATGTATGTTGCCATGTGCATTTGCATCCATCATGTTCATGCGTGCTTGCTCGCTTGTGATGTTTGTTTTATTTTATTTTGCATCATGCATCTTCTCCATACCATTGTTGTGTTTGTTTAATTTAGTTGCTCATGTGCACTGCAACTTCTGTTCTTCTCTTGATCCTTCCATCAACCCCATGCTCACTTCCAACTTGGTTTCACCCAAGTTTCAAATCCCTATGCCACTTCCTTTTTTCCTTTCTCTATTTATTTGAGTTGCAAATAGAATTGCTCAAATAAATGTTCATCTTTTGCCCATAAATCATATTTATTATGTAGGGTCATCCTATAAAATTTAAGCCCATTTGGCTTCAGTTTGGTAAGGTTATAAATTCATGCAAGTTTGAATTAAATTCGAACATGTTTAAATTTATAGTCTGTAAAAATTCCCAAACTAATTTGATTAAATCGGACATATTTCATGTTTTCCAGAAATATGTTCCTCCATCCCTACTTCAACACCTAACCCTCTGTTTTTTCTCTCTATTTCTGTTTTTGCAACAAATAGAAGTTAATAAGGGAGGGAGAGAGAGTTTGCGCCACTGGCCTCCTGGGCCTCCCAACCTCTCACGCCGGCCCACCCGAGGCCATCCTTTCCCAGGCCGGCCCATTCTTCCAGCGTAGACCACCAAGGCCAGCCGCACCCCTTTTCTCCAACCTTAGCCGCCAGGAGAGGCGCAACGCACGCAGCCCGATCCCCATCTCCCTCGTCTCTCCTGCATGATTCCCACGACCCTCTCCCTCTCATTCTCCTAGCGCCGCCGCATGCTTCGCACAGGGAGAGGAGCTCCCGCGCCAGCACCCCCCACTCTGCCGCCTCGCTCCCTTCCCCCGTCCCTCTAGTGCCGCTGTCGCCCCGCCACCATTCGACTCCTTCACCGGAGGCTGCCGACGGGGCCCTGCCAGACACTGTGCCACCAGAGCCACGTCGCCTCCGGCCATGGCGCTCGCGCCGGCGACCCAACCTGCCCTGCACCATCTCTACCTTCCCCTCGCCCGTTCGCCTCCTCCTTGTCGCTTGGCTGCCGCCCCGCTGTGTCTTGTTGGACTGTGTCGCCCTGCGCGCGCGACTACGCCTGCCTCTCCTCCCCTGTGGTCATTTCACCACCGGCCTACGACCGCGCGATCGCCCTTTTGCACGCCCGCCTTGCCTCGCACGACCTGCATGGCCGCCGGCCATGGAGGCCATCGTGCTGGCCTGCAGCTTCGAGTGCGCTGCTGTGCCTTGCTGCTCCTGCTTCGTCCGACAGTGGATGACCTCTGTCGAGCTCGCCCGGCCACCTTCGACCTCGGCGTGGCCCTGCCTCCACTAGCAGCCTCCTGCTACCGGCCGTTTCCATGGATTTGGGGAGCCCCAAGTGATGTTCGTGGCCTCGTGTCTGTTGATGCTCCGCTGTTTTCTTTCTCCATCGTCTCCCCGAGCTCGTCAAATCCTGTACCCGGAGCCCAAGTCGGAAGAATCCGTGGATGTACATCTCACTTGTGCCATTTTGGATCGTCAAGAACGTTTCGGGTTTCGCCAAGTACCATTACGCCCGGAGACCACAAATTCGTGAAGTTCCACTACCGTCGCCGTGGATCCGACAAGTTCGCGAGTACGATTACTTCCCACGACGACCTTGTACCACTACCGTCCCGATGATCGCCGATGAACGATAGGACGACTACTTCTACCGCCATCGCCGTGAACATCTACTTCCACTACCGTCGCCGGGTTCGCGAGAACCTCTACCGACGACGTCGGTATGTGTACGAGGACTGTTGTTGAAGACTCATACCTCTACCGCTTCCCGAACATGTACCACGACTACCACGACGGCCGTGAATGACTACTTCCTCTACGAACTCGAACCGCTCTGAGAATGCTCCCTTGTAAGGTATAACCGCCGGAACGACGCCCGTGGACAAATGCTTGTGATGTGTTCTATGAGATGCTCCTGTTTGGCTATGTTTGCACCGTGTCCGAGTTGTCACTTGTTCGGTCCTCCTCGTTGCCATGCTGTCTATCTATGGGAACCCGGTAACCGGGATTGCCCCACCAGCTTTGGCACGCTCCCGCCATCCTTCCTTTGCATCGGTATCTCCGTGAGCTACCGGAAGTGGATGCGGTAGGATTGTCCCCAATTGAATCACTAGTAGAAGAGATCCACGTGCAGAGATTGTTAGGGAGATGCAGATGGAGGGACGTTTGGATTGCTGCTAGAAGGGCTTACGACGAACCGATATGTTGCCGTGGCATCATTTTTGGATTCGTCGCCGTGGCACCCTTTCTTTCCACCACGGTGACAAATGCTTCATAATGCTCTTGTCAACTTTTAATAAAAATTGCATAAACTTGTTCATGTCATCTGCATCATGATAACAACAATTAAAATGTTTAAATTGTTGTTGCAATAAATTACTAATGCATATGGGGATTTACCGGATTTGTTGTTTGTTATATCCGGCCCCATTTAAACTGTTTAAAGGGTATAGTTTTGTTATGCTTCACCCCTTGCCATGCTAACCAACATTTAAAATTGTTGAGTACTTAAACGGGAGAGAACTAAATAATTGATGTGATGTTTTGTCAATATGCATCCCGATGCATATTGAGATCCACTTAACTTGTAGTTTTGTTCGTGCTCTTGCTTTGCCATGCCATGCATATTTAAACCGGACATGCATCATACTTGATTGTGCATCATGCCATGTTTATGTGATGGTTTTTTACCATGTTGTTTGCTTCTTTACGGTGTGCTTCTTCGGGTTAGTTCCGATAACATCGTGTTGTGAGGATTCGTTCGACTACATCCGCTTTGTCTTCTTTATGGACTCGTTCTTCTTCCTTGCGGGATCTCAGGCAAGATGACCATACCCTCGAAATCACTTCTATCTTTGCTTGCTAGATGCTCACTCTTTTGCTATGCCTATGCTGCGATACCTACCACTTGCTTATCATGCCTCCCATATTGTTAAGCCAAGCCTCTAACCCACCTTGTCCTAGCAAACCGTTGTTTGGCTATGTTACCACTTTGCTCAGCCCCTCTTATAGCGTTGTTAGTTGCAGGTGAAGATTGGAGTTTGTTCCATGTTGGAACATGGATATTTTTTTGGGATATCACAATATCTCTTATTTAATTAATGCATCTATATACTTGGTAAAGGGTGGAAGGCTCGACCTTATGCCTGGTGTTTTGTTCCACTCTTGCCGCCCTAGTTTCCGTCATATCGGTGTTATGTTCCCGGATTTTGCGTTCCTTACACAGTTGGGTTATAATGGGAACCCCTTGACAGTTCTCCTTGAATAAAACTCCTCCGGCAATGCCCAACATTGGTTTTACCATTCGCCACCTAGCCTTTTCTTTCCCTTGGGTTCTGCAAACTCAAGGGTCATCTTTATTTAAACCCCCCGGGCCAGTGCTCCTCTGAGTGTTGGTCCAACCTGTCAGTTGCCGGTGGCCACCAGGGGCAACTCTGGGCTGGCCTACCAGAACCTTGGACAATCCAGTGTGCCCTGAGAACGAGATATGTGCAGCTCCTACCGGGATTTGTCGGCACATTCGGGTGGCTTTGCTGGTCTTGTTTTACCATTGTCGAGATGTCTTGTAACCGGGATTCCGAGTCTGATCGGGTCTTCCTGGGAGAAGGAATATCCTTCGTTAACCGTGAGAGCTTGTGATGGGCTAAGTTGGGCCACCCCTGCAGGGATTTGAACTTTCGAAAGCCATGCCCGCAGTTATGGGCAGATGGGAATTTGTTAATGTCCGGTTGTAGAAAACCTGAAGTGGACCTTAATTAAGATACATCAACCGCGTGTGTAACCGTGATGGTCTCTTTCCGGTGTAGTCCGAGAAGTGAACACGGTGTCAGGGTAATGCTTGACGTAGGTTGTTCTAGGATCACTCCTTAATCATAGTTTCTCGATCGTGCTTTGCCTTCTCTTCTCGCTCTCATTTGCGTATTGAAAGTGCAACTATCCCTGGGTGGTTTTGGTAATTCCTAACAACATATAGCTCATTGAGCTAACATTATTCCAAGATTAATATTTCAGGAAAAGCTCAATGAATGGCATGGCATGGATGAGGAAAGTGGATCCCTCAAAATTCTAAGGACAAAAAGTTTGGCTCAAGCTTGAAGCTCAAGACTCTACATTTTATATTGTAGTGATCCAAGATCACATTGAGTCTATAGGAAAAGCCAATACTATCAAGGAGGGATGAGGTGTTGCTTAATGGCTTGCTTGCCCAAAGTGCTTAGTGATATGCTCCAAAAACCCTCAACTACCTTCCCACATCCACATATGACCTAAACCAAAAGTCAAACTCGGCCCCACCGATTCTTTCTATCCGGCGCCACCGAGTTTCAAATGTCATAACCACTGCCACAAACCCTAGGCAAATCGGTCTCACCGATAGGGATCTCGGTCTCACCAAGATGGGATTGCAATCTCTCTGTTTCCCTTCGTAACGTTTCGGTCTTATGAGATGAGCGATCGGTCCCACCGAGATTGCAATGTAAACTCGCTGTTTCCCTTTCGTAACATTTTGGTCTCACCGAGATGAGCGAATCGGTCCCACCGAGTTTACCTGACCAACTCTCTGGTTAGCTTATTACCAAAATCGGTCCCACCGAGTTTGTGTCATCGGTCACACCGAGATTACGTTATGCCCTAACCCTAACCATATCGGTCCTACTGAGTTGCATCTCAGTCCCACCGAAAATCCTAACGGTCACTAGGTTTGTTGAATCGATCCGACCGAGTTTAACCATCCGGTCCCACCGATTTTGGCAAATTGTGTGTAATGGTTAGATTTTGTGTGGAGGCTATATATACCCCTCCACCCACTCTTCACTCATGGAAAGAGCCATCAGAACATACCTACACTTCCAACACACATTTTTTGAGAGAGAACCACCTACACTCGTGTTGAGGTCAAGATATTCCGTTCCAACCATATGAATCTTGATCTCTTGCCTTCCCCAAGTTGCTTTCCACTCAAATCTTCTTTCCACCAAATCCAAATCCTGTGAGAGAGAGTTGAGTGTTGGAGAGACTATCATTTGAAGCACAAGAGCAAGGAGTTCATCATCAACACACCATTTGTTACTTCTTGGAGAGCGGTGTCTCCTAGATTGGCTAGGTGTCACTTGGGAGCCTCTGACAAGATTGTGGAGTTGAACCAAGGAGTTTGTAAGGGCAAGGAGATCGCCTACTTCGTGAAGATCTACCGCTAGTGGGGCAAGTCCTTCATGGACGATGGCCGTGATGGAATAGACAAGGTTGCTTCTTCGTGGACCCTTCGTGGGTGGAGCCCTCCGTGGACTCGCGCAACCGTTACCCTCCATGGGTTGAAGTCTCCATCAATGTGGATGTACGATAGCACCACCTATCGGAACCACGAGAAAAACATCCGTGTCTCTAATTGCGTTTGAATCCTCCAAACCCTTCCCTTTACATTCTTGCAAGTTGCATGCTTTACTTTCCGCTGCTCATATACTCTTTTGCATGCTTGCTTGAATTGTGCTAAGATAGCTAAAATCTGCCAAGAACTAAAATTGGGAAAGGCTAGATTTTTATTTGGTCAAGTAGTCTAATCACCCCCCCTCTAGACATACTTTCGATCCTACAAGTGGTATCAGAGCTTTGGTCTCCATTTGCTTTGATTTCCATAGCTTTTGGCGGTCATAGCCTTGGTTTCACAACCTAGGAGAGTACGGCATCTAGTGAGGGAAATTATCACCGTAGAGCTCCTTACTTTGATGGCACTAATTTTGCTAGTTGGAAGCATAAGATGAAAATGCATATTCTTGGACATAACCCCGCCGTTTGGGCTATTGTGTGTATTGGCTTGCAAGGTGAATTCTTTGACGGGAAAGAACCGATCCGTGAAGCCACCACGGAAGAGTTGAAAATGCTGCAATACAACGCTCAAGCTTGTGATATCCTCTTCAACGGATTGTGCCCCGAAGAATTCAACAAAATCAGCCTTCTTGAGAATGCAAAGGAAATTTGGGATACTTCGATTGATATGCACGAAGGTACCGACTCCGTCAAGGAATCCAAATTAGATGTGCTTCAAAGTCAACTTGACAAGTTCAAAATGAAGGATGGTGAAGGTGTCACTGAAATGTACTCTAGGCTTGCTCTTATCACAAATGAGATTGCCGGCTTAGGGAGTGAAGAGATGACCGATAGATTCATCATCAAGAAGATCCTAAGAGCCTTGGATGGAAAATATGATACCGTGTGCACATTGATCCAAATGATGCCAAATTACAAAGATCTCAAGCCAACGGAAGTCATCGGAAGAATTGTTGCTCATGAGATGTCACTCAAGGATAAAGAGGAACTTCACAAAAAATCAAGTGGTGCTTACAAAGCCTCATGTGAAGCCCCCACATCATTGAGTGAGAAACAAACCTTCAATGAAGAATTGAGCTTAATGGTGAAGAACTTCAACAAGTTCTACAAGAGTAGAAGCAAAGAGAGAAGCTCCAAGTCAAGGTCCTACAATGACAAAAGATCTTCTAGTCGAGAGCGAAACTGCTACAATTATGGAAGGCCCAGACACTATTCCAATGAGTGTATGACCCCCTACAAGAGAAGAGAAGATTCTCCCAAGAGAAGAAGTAGAAGAGAAGAATCACCATCTAGAGAAAGAAGGAGTAGAGATGATCGTTATGAACGAAGACCCTCACGGAGAAGCAAGGATTCGGAAAGAAAGGACAAGTCATCAAGGAGCTACACAAAACGAAGACATCAAGCTCATGTTGGTGAATGGGTATCCGGCTCTGACTCTGACAACCACTCCGAGAGAAGCTATCACTCCGACTCCGAATATACTCAAGATGAAGGTGTTGCCGGTCTAGCACTTGTGACAACCAACTCCTACGACATATTTGACTCACCAAATGAAGGAGTTGGAACATGCTTCATGGCTAAAGGCCCAAAGGTATCACACCTCGAGTATGTTGATTTCAATAGTGATGAAGATGACTTGTTAGGTGATGATGATTTACTTGTTGACAACTCTAGTGATGAATACTATGATGAAACATCAATTAATCATGCTAATCAAGATAAAACGAATGAAAATGATAAGGAGAAGATTGAGTCTCTAACTAAAGAACTAAACGCTCTTAAGTTAGCTCATGAAACTATCTTAGGAGATCATCGAGAACTTTTAAGGACTCATGAGAAATTACGCTTTGAAAAGCTCAACCTTGAGCAAGAGCATGAGTTCTTAAAAGCAATCAATGATGATCTTTGCAAGAAAAGTTCTTCTTACATTGCCAAGCATTTACTCTTATCCACTTACATGCCTCAAGTCAAGTCTAGTAACAAGAACAAGAAAGATTCTTACTCTAGTAGTAACAATAATCATGCTAAATCCAATATTGTTGCTTCTAGTAGTTCTCTTGATTCCACTAATGATTCCCTTAGCCAAGTTACACTTGAGCAAGAAAATAGCTTATTGAAGGGAATTATAGAGAAAGGTGTTTACAAGAGCCTTGCTGGAAGTAAGCAATTCGAGGAAATTGTACGCAAGCAAGGAAGGCACTGGAAGAATCAAGGTGTTGGTTTTGAACGAAAGTTCAATGCCAATGGAGTTGAGTGGGAAGAAGATCAATACCCCAAGACGAAGTTTGTTCCTCAACAAGAGAAGTATGATCCTACTTCTCTCAAAGGGACACAAGCTCAAGATGATCTTCCACCACAAGACCACAAGCAAAAAGGCAAGGACAAGCTTCAAGAGGAAATTGATGCATTTGAAGAAGCTCCGAAGGCCTTGGTCAAGTGGGTTCCCAAGACTACTTCAAGTTCCACTTCATCAAGTACAATTACAACACCGAGGAATAATTCCCATCAAGATGGTGTGGATCCCGAAGAAGAAGAACTAGAGAGTTCTTGAGGGTGACTCCGCCAACATACTTCACTCTTACCATCTTGGCAAAAACAAGTGCAATCAACTTCCACATCTTGCACTAGTTCAAGGAGTCACAAACCCTCTTGTTGGTAAGACAAGGGACAAGGTAACCTAAAAGCTTTCATAGACATCATCTTGTGTGTGCATCACTCTATGTCTATGGATATCCTTGTTTGTTCCTTGTGGGACTAACCCGTGTAGGTATTGAAAGTGCAACTCACTCCAATGGATAGCTCCAAATGATCTACATCAACATTGAGCATCCACATCTTCAACATCTACATGAAGTCATCATCGACAGAACCCAAGGTTAGTTCATCCCTCTTAGGGGGGATCTCACATCTAGGGGGAGCTTTACTCTAAGAATTGAGCTAAAGCAACTCTAATGGTGTGAACACAACAATACTTTATGTAAACATGGTAACCCCACTTGTGCTTAAACGATGAGTATGACCTATGATCAAATGTTCTCATTTGACTCCTAAGTCAATATACTCATATATAGATGACCTAGTCATCGCAAATTGTTTGATAGATGCTAGAATTGGTTGTGCATGCTTTGCCACATATTTCAATTGCCATTTTATTGTGTGAGCATGTTGATTGCTTATTTTACTCATTCGAGGACATCCACTTGTTGTTTTGATTGATTGGTTTTCTTCTCTTTTGCCAAGTGGATGGACAAGAATGCCTAAGAACCCTCTCTAGCTATCTATGCTTTTCTCGTCTCAAACTCTATTCATGCTACATCACAAAATTTGATCAAGTCAGATTTGAACCACTCTGTGTGAGGAGCACTCGGAGTCCCCGATTCGTCATAGACTTAAACTTCCAAAACTTCTTTGTGCTTTTCGGTCTGACCGATTCCTCCATTTCGGTCATACCGAGATCACTAAGTCGATCTAGGTTTTCAATCTTGGTGCAACCAATTTGAACCTTTCGGTCACACCGAGTTTCAGTAACTGCTTGCAGTTATGAATCTCGGTGCCACCGAGTTGTTCCACTCGGTCCCACCGACAGGGTCGAGCTATATATACTCATGGGATTTTTTTTGGAAATTTCTCCGAAACCCCTTCGCCCGCGCATAGCTCGCTCTGCCTCCTGGGTCTCCGGATCGTCCTTCTCGTCGCCAGCCGCCTCCTGTCGCTGGTCTCCGCCGCCGTCAACAGAATTCTTCCCCGTTGTTGCCGCCGTAGTGAGTTCATCGCCGAACTAGGGTATGGACTCGATCACAGTGCTATCCCCGTCCGATTCCTAGCACATTGTGTTCATTATGATTCTTACCATGATTGAAACGCTTCTATCCAGTCAAAACACTCCGTAGATTAGAGTTGAATTGAAAATTTAGGGTTAGGTTTCCGCTGAAACCATCTCGGACCATCCGAGTTGTGGAACTCAGTACCACCGATTCGGCTTAGGCCATTGCACATGTAATTTTCGGTCTGACCGAGAATTGCAAATCGGTGTGACCGAGTTCAGGACTTTGTGAAACCCTAGCAGTCTCGGTGCCACCAAACTGTGACTCGGTCTGACCGAGTTCACTAGTTTAGGTTCCAACAGCCGCTTCGGTGTCACCGAGTTTACAAATCGGTTGATCCGAAATGCTTTCTGTGGAAAACTAAAACTAAGTTTTTGACTCATTCTTTTGCAAAAACCTCTGCATTTTGTGATGCTCATCCACTCTATCTCATCTATATCTATTCACAGGGTCTGCTGTCAGTGTTCGCAATATGTCTGATCAGAGTGACAACCAGAACAGGTCAGAGGAGCAGGTTCACCTGAGTGAGGGCACTAGTCCCTCTAGCAGTTCAGATGATGGTAGCAGGAGCACTCCCAGCAACTTGCCCAAAGCTGCCACCAGAACAAGGAAGAAGAAAACTTCAGAGTCTGAGGATGAAGACTATGTGGCAGTTGAGGATGAGGCCACTTCCAAGAACAAAGTGGTTAAGAAGGAATATAGCACTGCTGCTGCCACCAAGCCAGGCATGAAGCAAAAGGTTCCTGCAAAGAGAATTCCAATGTCTAAGGCCAGAGCATCTACTCAAGTCCCTTTGGGATCTGAACCCAAAGAGGCTGCTGCAGAAGGGTAGAAGAGGAAGGAGAGGATCAAAAAGACCACTGCTAGAGTGCTTGGGAGATCCTCAATCATGAGAGATTCTGAAGAGGAAGAGGAAGAAGAGGTTGCTGCACCAGCACCCAAGGCACAAAAGCTGATGGGTGATGCTATAAAGTCAGGGGCTGCAACATCAAAGCCCAAAGAAGCACCCAAAGTAGCCTCCAAGCCCAAGAGTGCACCTAAGAGGAATACCAGGAGTATACCAGCTGCTGAGAAGAACAAGGCCCCAGTGCCTAAAGTTGCTGCTGATGAAGATGATGAAGGACAAGTCCTGAGAAAGCTCAAACCCAAGATTCCAGACCACAATGATGCTCATCCTGTGGCTGAGAACATGAAGATCCGGAGAGACTTAGGGTTGAGGAAATGGAGAGAGACAGACCCATATGCTACAACAAGAAGAACTGCTGTTAATTATAGGTTCCACACAAAGGAACAACAGGACTTCTATGAGACAGTGTTATTGGACAAGAAGCCTATAGTGTGTGAAATGAGGTGGATCGACTGGAAGTATATCAAGGAAAATGAGGAACACTATCCTGGTGTGTTTGACAGCTTCAGTGCTTGTGGAGTTGCAGACTTTGTTGGGCAGAAGTTCACAAAGTGGAATGAGGAGCTCATAATGCAATTCTACTCCACAACACACTTCTATCCAGATGGCAGGATAGTATGGATGTCTAAAGGTACAAGGTACCACTCAACTATTGAGGAATGGGCAAATCTGATCAATGCTCCTAAGGAAGAAGAAGATGACTTGGATGTCTATGCCAAGAAGAAGATGGATCACAACTCTATGGCAAATATGCACAAGGAGATTCCTGAAGATGATCTTGAGACTCACCAGTTTGGGTCAGTAAAACACTTGCTGTCAGGGCTGCCTACAATCAATTGGATCCTTAGGCACACTCTCTTGCCCAAGTCTGGTGATCACAGAATGATAAGAGGCCATGCAATTAACTTGCTACATATATTTGATGTGCCACAGAAGTTCAAGGTCATGAGCCTTATAGGTGAGACTATCAAGAGGACTGCAACAGACCAGAAAAGAAGTTGTGGATATGCCCCACAAATCCAGGAGTTGATAAACTCAAAGATGGGCACAAGCACATACCTGTTGGATAAGGAACACTTGCCTATCTACCCAGACTTTGAGGACAGTCAAGTTGTGATGAATGAGAATGAACCATCATCAGTACAAGCTCAAGAGAAGAAGGAGAAAGCAAAGAAAGAGAAGGCTGCCAAGATGCCAACTCAAGAGGAGGCATCTGAGTACTTTTTGAAAAGCAAGCAGGACCAGCTTGGTTATTTGATAGCATCAACTCTGAGGATTGAGAAGGGACTGGCCACCCTGACTCAAAACCAGGAGAGCTTGGAAAGAATCATGGAGCAAAAATTCTATGATTTAGATGTCAAAGTAACTGAGATTCAGTCAGTTGTGGAGCAGCTACAAGATGATATGCAGGAGAGGAAGGGCAGAACAACCACTAATGCATTTGCCAGAGTGCCTCGAGCTCAGAGATCAACTACAGTGCCAGTAACAGACACCAGAGCCACTTCATCTGCACCAGCTACAGCTTCAGCGCAACCAGCTCCAGCACCAACTCCATCAGAACCATCCACATCAACTGAAGCCTTCGTTCTTGGAGTTCTCTGGACACCACCACCTGAAGACCAAGCCTGAGAGACGTTTTAGTGCTATGCATTTTCTATGAAATTTTTGGTAACTTGTTGCCAAAGGGGGAGAAAAATGTATAGATCATAGGCTTCGAGAGAGAGAGTTTGCTTTTGTTCTCTCTTGTCTTCTTGGTTGAACTTTGTTTATCTTTTGATTGCTTGAGATACTATGCTATTATCTGTGAGACATTGATGATCATGTGGTTGATCATAAGCTACACTTATGCTTGTTAGATGATATTATCTTACTTATCCTTATATGATCATTCACTTTGCTTGGTGATGAGTGCATGTATTCAATATTTATTTTTTTGAGTGCTCCACCAAGATGTATGTGACATGGAAGAGTAACCCATGATCCTAACTCATTGTGCATTTGAAGTCCAAAGCAAATCTTAAGATATGCACAAATTTAGGGGGAGCTCTTGCTTTTCACATACCTCTCAAAGCGACAATATCTTTCACTCTTATTATCATTTGTCGAAGCTTTGATCTACATGTTGTCATCAATTACCAAAAAGGGGGAGATTGAAAGTGCAACTATCCTTGGGTGGTTTTGGTAATTCCTAACAACATATAGCTCATTGAGCTAACATTATTCCAAGATTAATATTTCAGGAAAAGCTCAATGAATGGCATGACATGGATGAGGAAAGTGGATCCCTCAAAATTCTAAGGACAAAAAGTTTGGCTCAAGCTTGAAGCTCAAGACTCTACATTTTATATTTTAGTGATCCAAGATCACATTGAGTCTATAGGAAAAGCCAATACTATCAAGGAGGGATGAGGTGTTGCTTAATGGCTTGCTTGCTCAAAGTGCTTAGTGATATGCTCCAAAAACCCTGAACTACCTTCCCACATCCACATATGACCTAAACCAAAAGTCAAACTCGGCCCCACCGATTCTTTCTATCCGGCGCCACCGAGTTTCAAATGTCATAACCAGTGCCACAAACCCTAGGCAAATCGGTCTCACCGATGGGGATCTCAGTCTCACCGAGATGGGATTGCAATCTCTCTGTTTCCCTTCGTAACGTTTCGGTCTTACCGAGATGAGCGATCGGTCCCACCGAGATTGCAATGCGAACTCTCTGTTTCCCTTTTGTAACATTTCGGTCTCACCGAGATGAGCGAATCAGTCCCACCGAGTTTACCTGACCAACTCTCTGGTTAGCTTATTACCAAAATCGGTCCCACCGAGTTTGTGTAATCGGTCACACCGAGATTATGTTATGCCCTAACCCTAACCATATTGGTCCTTCCCAGTTGCATCTCAGTCCCACCAAAAATCCTAACGGTCACTAGGTTTGCTGAATCGGTCCGACCGAGTTTAACCATTCGATCCCACCGAGTTTGGCAAATTGTGTGTAACGGTTAGATTTTGTGTGGAGGCTATATATACCCCTCCACCCACTCCTCACTCGTGGAGAGAGCCATCAGAACATACCTACACTTCCAATACACATTTTCTGAGAGAGAACCACCTACACTTGTGTTGAGGTCAAGATATTGTTGGAAATATGCCCTAGAGGCAATAATAAAAGTATTATTATTATATTTCCTTGTTCATGATAATTGTCTTTTATTCATGCTATAACTGTATTATCCGGAAATCGTAATACACGTGTGAATACATAGACCACAATATGTCCCTAGTGAGCCTCTAGTTGACTAGCTCGTTGTGATCAACAGATAGTCATGGTTTCCTGGCTATGGACATTGGATGTCGTTGGTAACGGGATCACATCATTAGGAGAATGATGTGATGGACAAGACCCAATCCTAAGACTAGCACAAAAGATCGTGTAGTTCATTTGCTAGAGCTTTGCCAATGTCAAGTATCTCTTCCTTCGACCATGAGAGCGTGTAACTCCTGGATACCGTAGGAGTGCTTTGGGTGTATCAAATGTCACAACGTAACTGGGTGACTATAAATGTGCACTACAGGTATCTCCGAAAGTATCTATTGTTTTATGCGGATCGAGACTGGGATTTGTCACTCCGTGTAAACGGAGAGGTATCTCTGGGCCCACTCGGTAGGACATCATCATATGCGCAATGTGACCAAGGAGTTGATCACGGGATGATGTGTTACGGAACGAGTAAAGTGACTTGCCGGTAACGAGATTGAACAAGGTAATGGATACCGACGATCGAATCTCGGGCAAGTAACATACCGATAGACAAAGGGAATTGAATACGGGATTGATTAAGTCCTTGACATCGTGGTTCATCCGATGAGATCATCGTGGAACATGTGGGAGCCATCATGGGTATCCAGATCCCGCTGTTGGTTATTGACCGGAGAACGTCTCGGTCATGTCTACATGTCTCCCGAACCCGTAGGGTCTACACACTTAAGGTTCGATGACACTAGGGTTATAAAGGAAGTTTTTATGTGGTTACCGAATGTTGTTCAGAGTCTCGGATGAGATCCCGGACGTCACGAGGAGTTCCGGAATGGTCCAGAGGTAAAGATTTATATATGGGAAGTCCTATTTTGGCCACCGGAAAATGTTCGGGATTTTTCGGTATTGTACCGGGAAGGTTCTAGAAGGTTCCAGAGTGGGGCCCACCTGCATGGGGGGACCCACATGGACGTGGGTAGTGGGGGCAAGGCCCCACACCCCTGGTCAAGGCGCACCAAGATCCCCCCTTAGAAGGAATAAGATCATATCCTGAAGGGATAAGATCAAGATCCCTAAAAAGGGGGATAACAATCGGTGGGGAAGGAAATAATGAGATTTCTTTCCTCCCACCTTGGCCAACGCCCCAATGGACTTGGAGGGCAAGAAACCAGACCCTCCACCCCTATATATAGTGGGGAGGCGCATGGGAGCTATACACGAAGTTCTGGCACATCCCTACCTCTCTCCCTACTCCTCCTCTCCCATGGTGCTTGGCGAAGCCCTGCTGGATTGCCACGCTCCTCCACCACCACCACGCCGTTGTGCTGCTGTTGGATGGAGTCTTCCTCAACCTCTCCCTCTCTCCTTGCTGGATCAAGGCGTGGGAGATGTCACCGGGCTGTACGTGTGTTGAACGCGGAGGTGCCGTCCGTTCGGCACTAGGATCATCAGTGATTTGAATCACGACGAGTACGACTCCATCAACCCCGTTCACTTGAACGCTTCCGCTTAGCGATCTACAAGGGTATGTAGATGCACTCTCTTTCTACTCGTTGCTGGTCTCTCCATAGATAGATCTTGGTGACACATAGGAAAATTTTGAATTTCTGCTACGTTCCCCAACAGTGGCATCATGAGCTAGGTCTATTGCGTAGATTCTTTGCACGAGTAGAACACAAAGTAGTTGTGGGCGTTGATGTTGTTCAATATGCTTACCGTTACTAGTCCAATCTTGTTTCGACGGTATTGTGGGATGAAGCGGCCCGGACCAACCTTACACGTACTCTTACGTGAGACAGGTTCCACCGATTGACATGCACTTGGTGCATAAGGTGGCTAGCGGGTGCCAGTCTCTCCCACTTTAGTCGGAACGGATTCGATGAAAAGGGTCCTTATGAAGGGTAAATATCAATTGGCATATCACATTGTGGTCTTGCGTAGGTAAGAAATGTTCTTGCTAGAAACCCATAGCAGCCACGTAAAACATGCAACAACAATTAGAGGACGTCTAACTTGTTTTTGCAGGGTATGCTATGTGATGTGATATGGCCAAGAAGAATGTGATGAATGATATGTGATGTATGAGATTGATCATGTTCTTGTAATAGGATTCACGACTTGCATGTCGATGAGTATGACAACCGGCAGGAGCCATAGGAGTTGTCTTTATTTATTGTATGACCTGCGTGTCATTGAAGAACGCCATGTAAACTACTTTACTTTATTGCTAAACGCGTTAGTCATAGAAGTAGAAGTAGTCGTTGGCGTGACAACTTCATGAAGACACGATGATGGAGATCATGATGATGGAGATCATGGTGTCGTGCCGGTGACGATGATGATCATGGAGCCCCGAAGATGAAGATCAAAAGGAGCAAAAATGATATTGGCCATATCATGTCACTATTTGATTGCATGTGATGTTTATCATGTTTATGCATCTTGTTTGCTTAGGACGACGGTAGTAAATAAGATGATCCCTTACAAAATTTCAAGAAGTGTTCTCCCCTAACTGTGCACCGTTGCTACAGTTCGTCGCTTCTAAGCACCACGTGATGATCGGGTGTGATGGATTCTTACGTTCACATACAACGGGTGTAAGACAATTTTACACAGCGAAAACACTTAGGGTTAACTTGACGAGCCTAGCATGTGCAGACATGGCCTCGGAACACGGAGACCAAAAGGTCGAGCATGAGTCGTATGGTAGATACGATCAACATGAAGATGTTCACCGATGATGACTAGTCCGTCTCACGTGATGATCGGACACGGCCTAGTTGACTCGGATCATGTGATCACTTAGATGACCAGAGGGATGTCTATCTAAGTGGGAGTTCATAAGATGAACTTAATTATCCTGAACATAGTCAAAAGACCTTTTGCAAATTATGTCGTAAGCTCGCGCTTTAGTTCCACTGTTTAGATATGTTCCTAGAGAAAATATAGTTGAAAGTTGATAGTAGCGATTATGCGATCAGTAGAAAGCTTATGTCCTTAATGCACCGCTCAGTGTGCTGAACCCCAACGTCGTTTGTCGATGTTGCGAACATCGGACATACACGTTTTGATAACTACGTGATAGTTCAATTAAATGGTTTAAGTAGAGGCACCAAAGACGTTTTCGAAACGTCGCGGAACATATGAGATGTTTCGAGGGCTGAAATTGGGATTTTAGGCTCGTGCCCACGTCAAGAGGTATAAGACCTTCGACGATTTTCTTAGCCTGCAAACTAAGGGAGAAAAGTTCAATCGTTGAGCTTGTGCTCAGATTGTCTGAGCACAACAATCACTTGAATCGAGTGGGAGTTGATCCTCCAGATGAGATAGTGATGTTTCCTCGTGATTAACTATAACATATCAGGGATAGATATGATGATCCTTGAAATATTCATGATGTTTGACACCGCGAAAGTAGAAATCAAGAAGGAGCATCAATTGTTGATGGTTGGTGAAACCACTAGTTTCAAGAAGGGCAAGGGAACAAAGGGATACTTCATGAAACGGCAATTCAGCTGCTGCTCTAGTGAAGAAACCCAAGGTTGAACCCAAACCCGAGACTAAGTGCTTCTGTAATAAGGGGAACAACCACTGGAGCAGCATTACCCTAGATACTTGGTAGATGAGAAGGCTGGCAAGGTCGATAGAAGTATATTGGATATACATTATGTTAATGTGTACTTTACTAGTACTCCTAGTAGCACCAGGGTATTGGATACCGGTTCGGTTGCTAAGTGTTAGTAACTCGAAATAAAAGCTACGGAATAAACGGAGACTAGCTAAAGGTGAGCTGACGATATATGTTGGAAGTGTTTCCAAGGTTGATATGATCAAGCATCGCACGCTCCCTCTACCACCGAGATTGGTGTTTGCGTTGAGCATAGACATGATTGGATTATGTCTATCGCAATACGGTTATTCATTTAAGGAGAATAATGGTTACTCTATTTTTGAATAATACCTTCAATGTTCTTGCACCTAAAGGAATGGTTTAATCTCGGTCGTAGTGATACACATTTTCATGCCAAAAGATATAAGATAGTAATGATAGTACCACTTACTTGTGGCACTGCCATGTAAGTCATAATGGTATAAAACGCATGAAGAAGCTCCATGTTGATGGATCTTTGGACTCACTCGTTTTTGAAAAGTTTGAGACATGCGAACCATGTCTATTGGTGTATATGCATGAAGAAACTCCATGCAAATGGATCGTTCGGACTCACTTGATTTTGAATCACTTGAGATATGCAAATCATACCACATGGGCAAGATGACTGAAAAGCCTCATTTTCAGTAAGATGGAACAAGATAGCAACTTGTTGGAAGTAACACATTTTGATGTGTGCAGTCGAATGAGTGCTGAGGCATGCAGTGAATATCATTATGTTCTTACTTCACAGATGATTCGAGTAAATGTTGAGTATATTTACTTGATGAAACACAAGTCTGAATTATTGAATGGTTCAAGTAATTTTAGAGTGAAGTAGCAGATCATTGTGACAAGAGGATAAAATGTCTATGATATGATCATAGAGATGAATATCTGAGTTACGAGTTTTGGCACACAATTAAGACATTGTGGAAATTGTTTCGCAATTAATACCGCCTGGAACACCATAATGTGATGGTGTGTCCGAACATCATAGTTGCACCCTATTGGATATGGTGCGTACCATGATGTCTCTTATCGAATTACCACTATCGTTCATGGGTTAGGCATTAGAGACAACCACATTCACTTTAAGTAGGGCACCACGTAATTCCGATGAGATGACACCGTATGAATTATGGTTTAGAGAAACCTAAGTTGTCGTTTCTTAAAAGTTTGGGGCTGCGACGCTTATATGAAAAAGTTTCAGGTTGATAAGCTCGAACCCAAAGCGGATAAAATGCATCTTCATAGGAAACCCAAAACAGTTGGGTATACCTCCTAATTCAGATCCGAAAGCAATATGGATTGTTTCTAGAATCGGGTCCTTTCTCGAGGAAAAGTTTCTCTCGAAAGAATTGAGTGGGAGTATGGTGGAGACTTGATGAGGTTATTGAACCGTCTCTTCAACTAGTGTGTGACAGGGCACAGGGAGTTGTTCCTGTGGCACCTACACCAATTGAAGTGGAAGCTTATGATATTGATCATGAAACTTCGGATCATGTCACTCCCAAACCTCGTAGGATGACAAGGATGCGTACTACTTCAGAGTGGTACGTAATCCTGTCTTGAAGGTCATGTTGCTAGACAACAATGAACCTACGAGCTATGAAGAAGCGATGGTGGGCCCGGATTCCGATAAATGGCTTGAGGCCATAAAATCCGAGAGAGGATCCATGTATGAAAACAAAGTGTAGACTTTGGCAGAACGGCTCGATGGTCGTAAGGCTAATGAGTACAGATGGATTTCAAAAGGAAGACGGACAATGATGGTAAATGTCACCATTAAGAAAGCTCGACTTGTCGTTAAGATGTTTTCCGACAAGTTCAAGGAGTTGACTACGATGAGATTTTCTCACTCGTAGCGATGCTAAGAGTCTGTTGGAATTATATTAGCGATTACTGCATTATTTATGAAATCTTGCAGATAGGATGTCAAAACATTGTTTCCTCGACGATTTTAATGAGGAAAGGTTGTATGTGATACAACCGGAAGGTTTTGTCAATCCCGAAAGATGCTAATAAGTATGCAAAGCTCCAGCGATCCTTCTAAGGACTGGAGTGAGCATCTCGGAGTTGGAATGTATGCTTTGATGATGATCAAAGATTTTGGGTTTGTACAAAGTTTATGAGAAACTTGTATTTCCAAAGAAGTGAGTGGGAGCACTATAGAATTTCTGATGAATACATGTTGATCAGAAATGATGTAGAATTTCTGGAAAGCATATAGGGTTATTTTGAAAGTGTTTTTCAATAGAAAGCCTGGATTAAGCTACTTGAACATTGAGCATCAAGATCTATAAGGATAGATCAAAATGCTTAATAATACTTTCAAATGAGCACATACCTTGACATGATCTTGAAGGTGTTCAAGATGGACCAGTCAAAGAAGGAGTTCTTGCCTGAGTTGTAAGGTACGAAGTTAAGACTTAAAGCTCGACCACGGCAGAATAGAGAGAAAGGACGAAGGTCGTCCCCTATGCTTAAGACGTAGGCTCTTCAGTATGCTATGCTGTGTACCGCACCTGAAGTGTGCCTTGCCATGAGTCATTCAAGGGGTACAAGAGTGATCCAAGAATGGCTCACAGGACAGCGGTCAAAGTTATCCTTAGTAACTAGTGGACTAAGGAATTTTCTCGATTATGGAGGTGGTAAAAGAGTTCGTCGTAAAGGTTACGACAATGCAAGCTTGACACCTATCCGGATAGCTCTGAGTAGAGAGACCGGATACATATAATGGAGCAATAATTTAGAATAGCTCCAAGTAGAACAGTTGTTTGGAATAGCTCCAAATAGAGCGTGGTAGCTGCATCTAGGAGATGACATAGAGATTTGTAAAGCACACACGGATCTGAAAGGTTCAGACCCGTTGACTAAAACCTCTCTCACAAGCAACATGATCAAACATAAAACTCATTGAGTGTTAATCACATAGTGATGTGAACTAGACTACTGACTCTAGTAAACTCTTGGGTATTAGTCACATGGCGATGTGACCTGTGAGAGTTAATCACATGGCGATGTGAACTAGATTATTGACTCTAGTGCAAGTGGGAGACTGTTGGAAATATGCCCTAGAGGCAATAATAAAAGTATTATTATTATATTTCCTTGTTCATGATAATTGTCTTTTATTCATGCTATAACTGTATTATCCGGAAATCGTAATACACGTGTGAATACATAGACCACAATATGTCCCTAGTGAGCCTCTAGTTGACTAGCTCGTTGTGATCAACAGATAGTCATGGTTTCCTGGCTATGGACATTGGATGTCGTTGATAACGGGATCACATCATTAGGAGAATGATGTGATGGACAAGACCCAATCCTAAGACTAGCACAAAAGATCGTGTAGTTCATTTGCTAGAGCTTTGCCAATGTCAAGTATATCTTCCTTCGACCATGAGAGAGTGTAACTCCTGGATACCGTAGGAGTGCTTTGGGTGTATCAAACGTCACAACGTAACTGGGTGACTATAAAGGTGCACTACAGGTATCTTCGAAAGTATCTATTGTTTTATGCGGATCGAGACTGGGATTTGTCACTCCGTGTAAACGGAGAGGTATCTCTGGGCCCACTCGGTAGGACATCATCATATGCGCAATGTGACCAAGGAGTTGATCATGGGATGATGTGTTACGGAACGAGTAAAGTGACTTGCCGGTAACGAGATTGAACAAGGTATTGGATACCGACGATCGAATCTCGGGCAAGTAACATACCGATAGACAAAGGGAATTGAATACGGGATTGATTAAGTCCTTGACATCGTGGTTCATCCGATGAGATCATCGTGGAACATGTGGGAGCCATCATGGGTATCCAGATCCCGCTGTTGGTTATTGACCGGAGAACGTCTCGGTCATGTCTACATGTCTCCCGAACCCGTAGGGTCTACACACTTAAGGTTCGATGACGCTAGGGTTATAAAGGAAGTTTGTATGTGGTTACCAAATGTTGTTCGGAGTCCCGGATGAGATCTCAAACGTCACGAGGAGTTCCGGAATGGTCCAGAGGTAAATATTTATATATGGGAAGTCCTATTTTGGCCACCGGAAAATGTTCGGGATTTTTCGGTATTATACCGGGAAGGTTCTAGAAGGTTCCGGAGTGGGGCCCACCTGCATGGGGGGACCCACATGGACGTGGGTAGTGGGGGCAAGGCCCCACACCCCTGGTCAAGGCGCACCAAGATCCCCCCTTAGAAGGAATAAGATCATATCTCGAAGGGATAAGATCAAGATCCCTAAAAAGGGGGATAACAATCGGTGGGGAAGGAAATAATGAGATTTCTTTCCTCCCACCTTGGCCAACGCCCCAATGGACTTGGAGGGCAAGAAACCAGCCCCTCCACCCCTATATATAGTGGGGAGGCGCATGGGAGCTATACACGAAGTTCTGGCACAGCCCTACCTCTCTCCCTACTCCTCCTCTCCCATGGTGCTTGGCGAAGCCCTGCTGGATTGCCACGCTCCTCCACCACCACCACGCCGTTGTGCTGATGTTGGATGGAGTCTTCCTCAACCTCTCCCTCTCTCCTTGCTGGATCAAGGCGTGGGAGACGTCACCGGGCTGTACGTGTGTTGAACGCGGAGCTGCCGTCCGTTCGGCACTAGGATCATCGGTGATTTGAATCACGACGAGTACGACTCCATCAACCCCGTTCACTTGAACGCTTCCGCTTAGCGATCTACAAGGGTATGTAGATGCACTATCTTTCTACTCGTTGCTGGTCTCTCCATAGATAGATCTTGGTGACACGTAGGAAAATTTTGAATTTCTGCTACGTTCCCCAACAGATATTCCATTCCAACCATATGAATCTTGATCTCTAGCCTTCCCCAAGTTGCTTTCCACTCAAATATTCTTTCCACCAAATCCAAATCCTGTGAGAGAGAGTTGAGTGTTGGGGAGACTATCATTTGAAGCACAAGAGCAAGGAGTTCATCATCAACACACCATTTGTTACTTCTTGGAGAGTGGTGTCTCCTAGATTGGCTAGGTGTCACTTGGGAGCCTCCGACAAGATTGTGGAGTTGAACCAAGGAGTTTGCAAGGGCAAGGAGATCGCCTACTTCGTGAAGATCTACCGCTAGTGAGGCAAGTCCTTCGTGGACGATGGCCGTGATGGAATAGACAAGGTTGCTTCTTCGTGGACCCTTCGTGGGTGGAGCCCTCCGTGGACTCGCGTAACCATTACCCTCCGTGGGTTGAAGTCTCCATCAACGTGGATGTATGATAGCACCACCTATCGGAACCACGACAAAAACATCCGTGTCTCCAATTGCGTTTGAATCCTCCAAACCCTTCCCTTTACATTCTTGCAAGTTGCATGCTTTACTTTCCGCTGCTCATATACTCTTTTGCATGCTTGCTTGAATTGTGTGGAGATTGCTTGACTTTTGCTAAGATAGCTAAAATCTGCCAAGAACTAAAATTGGGAAAAGGCTAGATTTTTATTTGGTCAAGTAGTCTAATCACCCCCCTCTAGACATACTTTCGATCCTACACGTATGTTAGCCACCATATATGCTAGTCGCTTGCTGCAGCTCCACCTCATACCTTTTACCCTTCCTATAAGCTTAAATAGTCTTGATCGCGAGGGTGTGAGATTGCTGAGTCCCCATGACTCACAGATACTTCCAAAACCAGCTTGCAGGTGCCGTTGAACCATACAGGTGACGCAACCAAGCTCAAGGAGGAGCTCGTTGAAGATCGTGTTCGTTATGTTGTTCCGTTTCCAGTTGATCAGTAGTGGAGCCCAGTCGGGACGATCGGGGATCTGTGTAGCATTTGGGGTAGTCTTCTTTTATTTTGGTTCCGTAGTCGGACCTTGTTTGTATCTGGATGATGTAATGCTTTATTCATGTATTGTGTGAAGTGCCGATTGTAAGCCAACTATGTATCTCTTTCCCTTATGTATTACATGGGTTGTGTGAAGATTACCTCACTTGCGACATTGCTTTCAATGCGGTTATGCCTCTAAGTCGTGCTTCGACACGTGGGAGATATAGCCGCATCGAGGGCGTTACGAGGAAGCAGTGAAAGAAGCCCTCGGGGAAAGTTTAAGAAAACCGGTGATGAAAGAAGATGTTGACGACCCTGATGGAGAAAGCCTAAACAGATTTTACTCCAATGCTTGCTATTCATGTGGAGAAGAATGACATTTTTCACAGTATTGCATGAAGGAAAACCAAGAGTATCTGGGAACCTTCCCGAGGGAAGAAGTGGAGTTTGATCGACAAGAGATAGAGGAATTGATCGGAACGAAGAAGTCGAGGAAGAGAAAGAGAATGTATCCCCAGAACAACCCAATTTCTGCAGAAAAGGACCTGAGTCAAATCACTTGTTATAGGTGCAAGGATTTAGGTCATTACGCTAGCAAATGCCCAGCAAGGAAGCCAAGAACCCAAGGAGCCAAGATAACCACCAGGATGCCCCTGGATTTGTCTGAAGTCATTTGTTTATGCTGCAAAGGAGTAGGACATTTTGCTAGAGAATGTTCAGACTCGAGGAAAGCTTGAGCAGAGTAGTTGAGATCTTGATATTGGAATAAAGCATGTAATAAATATGGGATGCACTTTTATTTTTGTTGGAGTTGTTGAGTTGAGTTATGAAATGGAAATTGTAATAGTTCCTGAAGGAATAAAAGTTGATATGTTTGAAATCTCATATGAGGTGTCATGAGTTCTTTGTTGATTGTGAGTGCCTCCCTCACCATGTCACCCAGAATTAAAACTTGAGCCCATGGGCAAGCTGACCCAAACCTTTCCCCCAAAATAACCACATTTCACCCAAGGAAATACATACAGTATCCTGAGTACCCCTTCTATCTTATGCCTGCAGATGACAACCCTTTACGAGTCTTTTCTGAAGGGCCCAGAAACGATCATGACCCTGACCAGTGATCAGGATTACCTGAAGATCCTGAAGGACATGATGAAGCATATTAATCTTGAAGGAGATGCAGTTTACAAGGGTTATCCTTTCATGGAGAAAGGAGTTGAACTTTGGTATGTGGAGGTACACCTCCACCGTGTGAAGGGAGTTTTCCCAAAGACTATGGGTCAATACCTTTTCATTTCTTGAGTGCCACGAGCAACATTCTTTGATTCTGTTCATGAAGCTGCTATGGAAGCCATACGTTAGATTGGAGAAATACTAGAAGCAAGACTCCGTCACACTCAGGAATACCTGAGGGAGGTGCATGCATAGAGGATGGAGATGAAGCTCATGGCCACCACGATGAAGCAAAACATCAATGATTTGAAGGATCACATCGCACAATTCTAGTGGGACTGAAGCATCTTCAAGTAGGGCAAAAGAATAAAGATGGAAGTAATGCTTGACCATGCCAAACTATGTGGGTGGGAGCTTTTGTAATAGAGTACTTTTTAAATTTGAGTTTTGAGTTGTGATTAAGGATGCAATAAAGGATTTGATATGAAGAGAATATGAATTATTGATGAACCAGTGCATTTTTTTTGGCGATACTTGTCTGTGTGAACACTTGACCGATGGAAAGGAAAATGTTGTTCCATACATAGTTGGAGTTTGCACAAAATGAGTTGGAGTTTTGTTTTAGTTATGATGGTTATCTCAAGAGTATGAAGGAATGAAGTACTATTGGATTTAAAGGAGATATAATGTTGGAATATGGAACAATAGTAACTCCAAGGATGAGTTAAGGATATACAAGTTTTAAGTGGGCTCATAACCCACAGGACCCAGGATTTGATAAGGAAACAAGCACAATCTTGTTGAAGAAAAGAATTCTGGAAGAAGCTGTGAGTTCATCAGTAGACGTTCCATAGGAGGTTACGTAAACTCGAGAGTTGTGAAGAAACGATAGAGGTTTTGTTCGGCTTGCAGAACCAATGGATTTACCCGAACCCAGTTCATGGAAAAGAGAAGTTCTGCAATGCTTGTGAGGATGCCCAAGTGTTAGAAAATGTGATTCACTATCTGCGTATGTAGTAATGATTCAAGTACGAGATGGATTGGCCCCCATACCGGAGACTTCTATCATGAGCTATCATATGTTGATAGAAAATCAGAGAGCCTTAAAACCCTAGAAGAGTGTCGACTCGACAAGCCAAAACCCTAGAATGGCAGGAAAATGAAAACCCGGTACAGGCACCTGTTCCCAATCATAGGTTATGCGGTGAGGTTCAGCCCAGACCCATTTCCTGTAGGAGGAACCAATAATTGTTGACCACCATGATGATTTCAGTAGTTGTTTAGCATTGGTGACAGCCTGACAGCTAAGAAGACCCAGATTCGGAAGGACCTTATTTGATGCAAGGACTCAAGATTTTGAGGAAAAGGTCATGCCCTTACCTGAAGAGCCTTAAAGAAAGAGTTACTCCGGGGAGTATGAGAGGACTGACACCGTCAACGCAAAGGATGGAGTACATGAGTTTTGTCGGAACTGTAACCATGCTTCTAAAGGTGGTAGCACCCCATACCTCGTGTTGATGAATGGATTTTCAAGGAGACCTCCCAAACATAACCTTCTTTCTAGCCTCTATGAATCTCAAGAACGAGATTCATTTTAAGGGTGGTAGTTTGTAACATCCCAAAATTCTAAATTTTGGAATGTTATATTAAATAAATAACTATGATTGTTTGTTTGATTGTTGTGTGATTGATTGTGTGACATTGAGTGGAAATTGAAAACTTTTTGAAAGTTGAATGAGAGGGAATAAAAGGACTTTCCCAAAACTTTCATCTTGAATTTTTCTTGATCTCCATGAATTCAAATTCATTTCATTACAGAACCCTAGAGTGAAGATAATATGACTTCTTCCATTTAAAGAAATGAAACGGGGTTTGAAAATGATTTGAATTTCCATTTGAAATATTTTAAATTTAGAAACTTTAAGCAACTCAATGAGTTCATGAGGGAAGATAAAATGACTTCTTCATATCTGAAGAAAGAGAGTTGGAAGTTTCAAAGAAATAAATTGGAAGTCACTTTGAAGTTATTTGAAACTCATTTTCCATTTGGACTTGTTTGAAATTCCAAATTCAAATCCAATTGGGAGTTATTTGAGTTTCTATTCAAAATATTTTCTCATAAAAATAAATAAATGGAAATAAGGGTAAAATGATTCCCTTCAATAGAAAATTAGGAGAAAATAAATTTGAAATCATTTTGCTATTTTAAAAATGATTTTTATTGATTTTAAATATAACAGTAGCATTGTTTGACTTTTGTGATTTATTTTGGATTTTATTTGAACTTGAAAAATAGTTCATCTTATTCGGGGTATTTTCCTGAGCATTTTGGTATATGATGTGCCTATGTATATTTTTTACTTAATTTACTTCTGTTGGAGTTTTCTTTCCGTTTAAAAAAAACGCACGCGCACACGCACCCGCGCGCAGGCCCAGCCACCGCTGGCCAGAGCCGGCCCACGGCCATAGCAGGCCGAGCCAGGCCGCCCCCGCGCCCGAAGGCCACTGCACGCTCGCCCGCTCCTCGTCTCCCTCTCTGTCCCGCTGACCCGTGGGCCCCACGCCCATCGTCCCCAACCTCTGCTCGTTCCGCTCGGGATAGAGCACGAGCCTGCCGCCCGCAACCACCGGCGCCATTGCCCTCGTGGATAAACTTATCCGCTGCATCCCGAGCCCTCTCTCCGCGCCTATAAGAAGCCCTCGACCCCCTCCCTCCATTCAGCTAATCCGTTCGTCACCACGCCTCTCGCATCGCTCGCCGTAGCCACTTGGATCTTGCCGGAGCCGTACTAGTTCACCGGAGGATTTCGTCGCTCGTGAGCCACCCCGACCTCCACCGACTACTTCTTTTTGTTGCCCGAGTTGAAGCGCATCTCGTTGACATCCTCCTCTTGTCCCTAGGTTACCAGAGACGTCGCCCCGACGACCTGCGTCCTCGCCGGAGCACTGAGCCGCCGCCATTCGCTCCACCCGTCCCGGCCACCCCGACACGCGCTGTCACCACCATCGGACCGCCCACCTTGCGCCCGTCCCGTCCGTGCTCTTCCCCGTCGCCGAGGAGTGCCGCAGCCGCCGCCCCGTCCACCGCCCGACGCCTGCGCCACCGTCTCCTGTTCGTCGTCGTTGCCACCGTGAGCTAACCCCTTTCCGTTTAGTTTTTTTAGATCGGTTAACCGCGGTTTTTATTTAACCGTGCGGTTTTAGGTTAACCGTACGGTTTTATTTTAAACCGATGTTGTTTTTTTGTTAGCCGTCGCCGTTGTTTTGCTTAAAGTCCAAGCGTCTGCTATATAAGCTACGCGGCGAACACCTTTCGGCCACTAGGAATTTGCCACGTGTTAGGGACCTGTTTGCAATAGTTTTCTTCACTTTCTAGTCCCTGTAATTAGCAGATTAGTCCCTAAACTTACAATAGCCCCAACTTTTTACCCGTAGGTCCAAATTCGATGAAACCAGCGGCAAAATGTTTGTCTCGAATAACTTTGTCCAGAAAACCAACTTTGAAAACTTTTGGCCAAATTCAAATTTGAACTTTATTCAGATTTGAATTCAAACTTCAATTGGCCATATCTCCTAAACCGTAGCTCCGATTGATGTGGTTCTTTTTGCACCATGTCACCGTAGCCAAACCCTACCACTTGGACCATTGTCACACATTTTCCACACAAAAATGGTCTGTCTATGATAGTTTTACTATTATGCCATGTATGCACTTTAGTACACATCACATCTTTGCACCCTATGTCACATGTTGTTTTGCACTTAGGATTTTTCCATGCTAGTTAAGTGTGTTGAATGTTCATTTGGTTTTCCAAGAATTTTGCTTTGCATGTTCTTCTTGTTTCTCTGAAATGATTGCTTATGTGAGTGCAATGTTTGACTTTATAGATTTTCATCGGAGAGTGACGAATAGTTCTATTAAGTAAATTTTTGAGAGCGATATCATCTTCATCAACTATTACCAGGCAAGTTCACATTTGACCATTCTTCCAATTACCTGTGTTTATATTATGTACTTAGTCCTTTTGTGTTGGTAGATGGCTATGGTAGGATTTATTGTTGCCAGATGGCTATGCCGTTACCGAGTAGTTCATTTGAGGTAGGTCTGATCTATACATCCTTGTCACCAACATGTAAGTTTATTTTTGCCTCGCCAAATGTAGACGTGGTTTGGGAAGCGAACATGGTGAGACATGAGTGACAAAGTAGTAATCAAGACCAAGACTTGTAAATGAACTACCTGGGCGGTATTTGGTTTGAATGGTGGCGAAGTACAGTGGGAGCATGCATGGTTAATCCATGGTGGTGCACCACTAGTGGTCGGCCGCCCAGGCTCAAAGAGATCAATCATATTCTCATGTCTAGAAGCTTCCGTGTGTAGCCACAAGCCAATATGGGCTCTGGCTTAGTTGAGTAGATAGTGTGACCTCTTCCGGGATAGGCTAGCAGATGTAGAATGAGTAGGTGTACCGGCCTATCCGTGGGTTAAGGGGAAATACTTTCGAAAGACTATGTCTCGGTCATCCTGTTCTCAAACACCAGGCAGTGCGAGAATTTCAAGGGAGGCGATCGAGTCTTGTGGGGAAAAGTGCGCAAACCTCTGCAGAGTGTTAAAACCTAATCGATTAGCCGTGCCCCCGGTTACGGACAACTTGAGCATCTAGTACTCCCTCTGTTTCTTTTTAGTCCGCATATAAAGTTTGGTCAAAGTCAAGCATTGTAGAGTTTGACTAACTTTATATTAAAAAATATAAACATTCACAATATGAAATCAATATTACCAGATGCATCATGGAACGTATTTTCATACTATATAGTTTTAGTATTGTAGATGTTCATATTTTTTTATATAAATTTGGTCAAATTTTGTGTAGTTTGACTTTGACCAAATCTTATATGCGGAGTAAAAAGAAACGGAGGGAGTAGTGGAAATGCTGGGAGATCTCATCACTCTTAATTAAACAGTTGGGTTTTAAATGAAACTTTGGGAATGGATCGAGTTGGGTTTACCAACTCATCCTATGCTATACAATAGTGATAGAATAATAACTTTTATTCTAGGGAAAAACTAGCTTTATGCAAAAACTAAACTTAGAGCTTTCCACCAGCCAAATTGCATGTACAAATAGGTTCATTACTCTTATGATGTGACTTGTCAGTATATTAAATGTACTAACCTACAGGGCTGCAACGTCTTATGTTGCAAGAATTTTCTACGACAATTAAGAGTTACGTTGTAGGGTTACGGTCTACACTCAACTTGCCATTGGCGTTGATGGACTCCACACCCTTATGTTTGTTTCCGCTTAGACTTATGAGGTATATATCAGTTTTACGTTATTTATACATGTGATTGCACTTTGATATATACATTGATGTACTGTGTGTGCCAGCATACCGATCCAGGGATGGCACGGATACACAGAGGCTTGACCGTTTGGGGTCGGGTCGCTACAACAACATACGTTGTTCCCTTTGTCATCGGTATGTTACTTGCCCGAGATTCGATCATCGGTATCATCATACCTAGTTCAATATCGTTGCCGACAAGTCTCTTTACTCATTCCATAATGCAACATCCCGTAACTAACTCATTAGTCACATTGCTTGCAAGGCTTATAGTGATGTGCATTGCTGAGAGGGCCCAGAGATACCTCTACGACAATCGGAGTGACAAATCCTAATCTCGATCTATGCCAACTCAACAAACACCATCGGAGACACCTGTAGAGCATCTTTATAATCACCCAGTTACGTTGTGACGTTTGATAGCACACTAAGTGTTCCTCCGGTATTTAGGAGTTGCATAATCTCATAGTCATAGGAACATGTATAAGTTGTGGAGAAAGCAATAGCAATAAACTAAACGATCATAGTGCTAAGCTAACGGATGGGTCATGTCAATCACATCATTCTCTAATGATGTGGTCCCGTTTATCAAATGACAACTCATGTCTATGGTTAGGAAACTTGACCATCTTTGATTAACGAGCTAGTCAAGTAGAGGCATACTAGTGACACTCTTTTTGTCTATGTATTCACACATGTACTAAGTTTCCGGTTAATACAATTCTAGCATGAATAATAAACATTTATCATGATATAAGGAAATATAAATAACAACTTTATTATTGCCTCTAGGGCATATTTCCTTTAGTCTCCCACTTGCACTAGAGTCAATAATCTAGATTACATTGTAATGATTCTAACACCCATGGAGTCTTGGTGCTGATCATGTTTTTCTCATGAGAGAGGCTTAGTCAACGGGTCTGCAACATTCAGATCCGTATGTATCTTGCAAATTTCTATGTCTCCCTCCTTGACTTGATCGTAGATGGAATTGAAGCGTAACTTGATGTGCTTGGTTCTCTTATGAAATATGGATTCCTTTGCCAAGGCAATTGCACCAGTATTGTCACAAAATATTTTCATTGGACCCGATGCACTAGGTATGACACCTAGATCGGATATGAACTCCTTCATCCAGACTCCTTCATTTGCTGCTTCCGAAGCAGCTATGTATTCCGCTTCACACGTAGATCCCGCCATGACGCTTTGCTTAGAACTGCACCAACTGACAGCTCCACCATTCAATAAAAATACATATCCGATTTGTGACTTAGAGTCATCCGGATTAGTGTCAAAGCTTGCATCGACCTAACCGTTTACGACGAGCTCTTTGTCACCTCCATAAACGAGAAACATATCCTTAGTCCTTTTCAGGTATTTCAGGATGTTCTTGACCGTTGTCCAGTGATCCACCCTGGATTACTTTGGTACCTCCCTGCTAAACTAATAACAAGGCACACATCAGGTCTGATACACAACATTGCATACATGATGGAACTTATGGATGAGGCATTGAAAATGACTTCCATTTTCTCTTTATCTTTTGTGGTGGTCGGGCATCGAGTCTGACTCAACTTCACACCTTGTAACACAGGCAAGAACCCTTTCTTTGCTTGATCCATTTTGAACTTCTTCAAAACTTTATCAAGGTATGTGCTTTGTGAAAGTCCAATTAAGCGTCTTGATCTATCTCTATAGATCTTGACGCCCAATATATAAGCAACTTCACCGAGGTCTTTCATTGAAAAATTCTTATTCAAGTATCCTTTTATGCTATTCAGAAATTCAGTATCATTTCCAATCAACAATATGTCATCCACATATAATATCAGAAATGCTACAGAGCTCCCACTCACTTTCTTGTAAATACATGCTTCTCTAAAAGTCTGTATAAAACCATATGCTTTGATCAAACTATCAAAGCGTATATTTCAACTCCGAGATGCTTGCACCAGTCCATAAATGGATGGAGCTTACATACTTTGTTAGCACCTTTTGGATCGACAAAACCTTCTGGTTGCATCATATACAACTCTTCTTTAAGATATCCATTAAGGAATGCAGTTTTGACATCCATTTGCCAAATTTCATAATCATAAAATGCGACAATTGCTAACATGATTTGGACGGACTTAAGCATCTCTACGGGTGAGAAGGTCTCATCGTAGTCAACTCCTTGAGCTTGTCAAAAACCTTTTGCAACAAGTCGAGCTTTGTAGACAGTAATATTACCGTCAGCGTCAGTCTTCTTCTTGAAGATCCATTTATTTTCTATGGCTTACCGATCATCGGGCAAGTCAACCAAAGTCCATACTTTGTTCTCATACATGGATCCCATCTCAGATTTCATGGCCTCAAGCCACTTTGCAGAATCTGGGCTCATCATCGCTTCCTCATAGTTCGTAGGTTTGTCATGGTCAAGTAAGATGACTTCCAGAACAGGATTACCATACCACTCTGGTGCGGATCTTACTCTGGTTGACCTACGAGGTTCGCTAGTAACTTGATTAGAAGTTTCATGATCTTCATCATTGGCTTCCTAACTAATTGGTGTAGGAATCACTGAAACTGATTCCTGTGATGAACTACTTTCCAATAAGGGAGCAGGTACAATTACCTCATCAAGTTCTACTTTCCTCCCACTCACTCCTTTTGAGAGAAACTCCTTCTCTAGAAAGGATCCATTCTTAGCAATGAATATCTTGCCTTTGGATATGTGATAGAAGGTGTACCCAACAGTCTCCTTTGGGTATCCTATGAACACACATTTCTCCGATTTGGGTTCGAGCTTATCAAGTTGAAGCTTTTTCACATAAGCATCGCAGCCCCAAACTTTAAGAAACGACAACTTAGGTTTCTTGCCAAACCACAATTAATATGGTGTCGTCTCAACGGATTTCGATGGTGCCCTATTTAACGTGAATGCAGCCGTATCTCAAGCATAACCCCGAAACGATAGCAGTAAATCAGTAAGAGACATCATAGATCGCACCATATCTAATAAAGTGCGGTTACGACGTTCGGACACACCATTATGCTGTGGTATTCCAGGTGGTGTGAGTTGCGAAACTATTCCGCATTGTTTCAAATGAAGACCATACTCGTAACTCAAATATTCTCCTCCACGATCAGATCGTAGAAACTTTATTTTCTTGTTACGATGATTTTCCACTTCACTCTTAATTCTTTGAACTTTTCAAATGTTTCAGACTTATGTTTCATCAAGTAGATATACCCATATATGCTCAAATCATCTGTGAAGGTCAGAAAATAACGATACCCGCCACGAGCATCAACACTCATTGGACCGCGTACATCAGTTTGTATTATTTCCAATAAGTCTGTTGCTCGTTCCATTGTTCCGGAGAATGGAGTCTTAGTCATCTTGCCCATGAGGCATGGTTCACAAGCATCAAGTGATTCATAATCAAGTGATTCCAAAAGCCCATCAGCATGGAGTTTCTTCATGCTCTTTACACCAATATGACCTAAACGGCAGTGCCACAAATAAGTTGCACTATCATTATTAAACTTATATCTTTTGGCTTCAATACTATGAATATGTGTATCACTACTATCAAGATTTAGTAAAAATAGACCACTCATCAAGGGTGCATGACCATAAAAGATATTACTCATATAAATAGAACAACCATTATTCTCTGATTTAAATGAATAACCGTCTCGCATCAAACAAGATCCAGATATAATGTTCATGCTTAATGTTGGCACCAAATAACAATTATTTAGGTCTAAAACTAATCCTGAAGGTAGATGTAGAGGTAGCGTGCCGACGGCGATCACATCGACTTTGGAACCATTTCCCACGCGCATCATCACCTCGTCCTTAGCCAATCTTCGCTTAATCCATAGCCCTTGTTTCGAGTTGCAAATATTAGCAACAGAACCAGTATCAAATACCCAGGCGCTACTGCGAGCATTAGTAAGGTACACATTAATAACATTTATATCAAATATACCTTTCACTTTGCCATCCTTCTTATCCGCCAAATACTTGGGGTAGTTCCGCTTCCAGTGACCAGTCCCTTTGCAGTAGAAGCACTCAGTCTCAGGCTTAGATCCAGACTTGGGCTTCTTCACTTGAGCAGCAACTTGCTTGCTGTTCTTCTGGAAGTTCCCCTTCTTTCCTTTGCCCTTTTTCTTGAAACTAGTGGTCTTATTGACCATCAACACTTGATGCTCCTTCTTGATTTCTACCTCCGCAGCCTTTAGCATCGCGAAGAGCTCGGGAATGGTCTTATCCATCCATTGCATATTATAGTTCATCACAAAGCTTTTGTAGCTTGGTGGCAGTGATTGAAGAACTCTGTCAATGACACTATCAACCGGAAGATTAACTCCCAGCTGAGTCCATTGATTGTGGTACCCAGACATTCTGAGTATGTGCTCACTGACAGAACTGTTCTCCTCAATTTTGCAGCTGTAGAACTTATTGGAGACTTCATATCTCTCAATCCGAGCATTTGCTTGAAATATTAACTTCAACTCCAGGAACATCTCATATGCTCCATGACGTTCAAAACATCGTTGAAGTCCCAGTTCTAAGCCGTAAAGCATGGCACACTGAACTATCGAGTAGTCATCAGCTTTGCTCTGCCAGGTGTTCATAACATCTGGAGTTGCTCCTGCAGTGGGTTTGGCACCTAGAGGTGCTTCTAGGACATAATTCTTCTGTGCAGCAATGAGGATAATCCTCAAGTTACGGACCCAGCCCGTGTAGTTGCTACCATCATCTTTCAACTTAGCTTTCTCTTGGAACGCATTAAAATTCAATGGAACAACAGCATAGGCCATTTATCTACAACAAAATAGACATGAAAAATACTATCAGGTACTAAGTTCATGATAAATTAAAGTTCAATTAATCATATTACTTAAGAACTCCCACTTAGATAGACATCCCTCTAATCATCTAAGTGATCACATGATCCATATCAACTAAACCATGTCCGATCATCACGTGAGATGGAGTAGTTTTCAATGGTGACCATCACTATGTTGATCATATCTACTATATGATTCACGCTCAACCTTTCAGTCTCAGTGTTTCGAGGCCATATCTGCATATGCTAGGCTCGTCAAGTTTAACCCGAGTATTCTGCTTGTGCAAAACTAGCTTGCACCCGTTGTATGTGAACGTAGAGCTTATCACACCCGATCATCACGTGGTGTCTCGGCACGAGGAACTATAGCAACGGTGCATACTCAGGGAGAACACTTGTACCTTGAAATTTAGTGAGAGATCATCTTATAATGCTACCGCCGTATGAAGCAAAATAAGATGCATAAAGGATAAACATCACATGCAATCAATATAAGTGATATGATATGGCCACCATCATCTTGTGCCTTTGATCTCCATCTCCAAAGCACCGTCATGATCACCATCGTCACCGGCTTTACACCTTGATCTCCATCGTAGCATCATTGTCGTCTCGCCAACTATTGCTTCCACGACTATCGCTACCGCTTAGTGATAAAGTAAAGCAATTACTTGGCGATTGCATTTCATACAATAAAGCGACAACCATATGGCTCCTGCCAGTTGCCGATAACTGTGTTACAAAACATGATCATCTCATACAACAATTTATATAATCACTTCTTGACCATATCACATCACAACATGCCATGCAAAAACAAGTTAGACGTCCTCTACTTTGTTGTTGCAAGTTTTACGTGGCTGCTATGGGCTTAGCAAGAACCGTCCTTACCTACGCATCAAAAACCACAACGCGGTATAGTGATTGCTTTTTGATCTTCAGAAAGAACCCTGTTCATTGAATCCAATTCAACTAAAGTTGGAGAAACTGACACCCGTCAGCCACCTGTGTGCAAAGCACGTCGGTAGAACCAGTCTCATGAACGCGAACATGTAATGTCGGTCCGGGCCGCTTCATCCAACACTACCGCCGAATCAAGAAACAACTAGTGACGGCAAGCAATATGTATATACCCACGCCCACAACTCCTTTGTGTTCTACTCGTGCATATAACATCTACGCATAGACCTGGCTCAGATGCCATTGTTGGGGAACGCAGTATTTCAAAATATCCTACGATCATGCAAGATGTATCTAGAAGATGCATAGCAACGAGAGGGGAGAGTGTGTCTATGTACCCTTGTAGACCAAAAGCGGAAGCGTTAAGTAACGTAGTTGATGTAGTCGAACGTCTTCGCGATCCAACCGATCAAATACCGAACACACGACACCTCCGCGATCTGCACACCTTCATTTCGGTGACGAACTCTAGATCCATCTGAGGCCGAGGGAGAGTTTCGTCAGCACGGCGGCGTGTTGACGGTGATGATGAAGTTACCGACGTAGGGCTTCGCCTAAGCACTACGACAATATGACCGAGGTGGAAATCTGTGGAGGGGGGCACCGCACACGGCTAAGAGATCAACTTGTGTGTCTATGGGGTGCCCCCTCCCCCGTATATAAAGGAGTGGAGGAGGGGGCCGGCCGGCCTCATAGGGCGCGCCCCAAGGGGGGAATCCTACTCCTACTAGGAGTAGGCTCCCCCTTTCCTAGTCCAACTAGGAGGGGGAAGGAAAGGGAAGAGGGGAAGAAGGAAAGGGGGGCCGGCTGATGTCTACTACACAACCTTCTTCTTGTAGACGTTGTTGGGCCTCCAAGTGTAGAGATTTGTAGGACAGTAGCAAATTTCCCTCAAGTGGATGACCTAAGGTTTATCAATCCGTGGGAGGCGTAGGATGAAGATGGTCTCTCTCAAACAACCCTGCAACCAAATAACAAAGAGTCTCTTGTGTCCCCAACACACCCAATACAATGGTAAATTGTATAGGTGCACTAGTTCGGCGAAGAGATGGTGATACAAGTGCAATATGGATGGTAGATAATGGTTTTTGTAATCTGAAAATATAAAAACAGCAAGGTAACTAATGATAAAAGTGAGCACAAACGGTATTGCAATGTGTTGAAACAAGGCCTAGGGTTCATATTTTCACTAGTGCAAGTTCTCTCAACAATAATAACATAATTGGATCATATAACTATACCTCAACATGCAACAAAGAGTCACTCCAAAGTCACTAATAGCACAGAACAAACGAAGAGATTATGGTAGGGTACGAAACCACCTCAAAGTTATCCTTTTTGATCGATCTATTCAAGAGTCCGTAGTAAAATAACACGAAGCTAGTCTTTCCGTTCAATCTATCATAGAGTTCGTACTAGAATAACACCTTAAGACACAAATCAACCAAAACCCTAATGTCACCTCAAGTAACCGTGGGTATGATTATACGATATGCATCACATAATCTCATATTCATCTATTCAACCAACACAAAGAACTTCAAAGAGTGCCCCAAAGTTTCTACCGGAGAGTCAAGAAGAAAATGTGTGCCAACCCCTATGCATAAGTTCACGAGGTCACGGAACTCGCAAGTTGATCACCAAAACATACATCAAGTGGATCACGTGATATCCCATTGTCACCACAAATAAGCACATGCAGGACATACATCAAGTGTTCTCAAATCCTTAAAGACTCAATCCGATAAGATAACTTCAAAGGGAAAACTCAATCCATTACAAGAGAGTAGAGGGGGAGAAACATCATCAGATCCAACTATAATAGCAAAGCTCGCGATACATCAAGATCGTTCCGAATCAAGAACACGAGAGAGAGAGAGAGAGAGAGAGAGATTAAACACATAGCTACTAGTACATACCCTCAGCCCCAAGGGTGAACTACTCCCTCCTCATCATGGAGAGCGCCGGGATGATGAAGATGGCCACCGGAGAGGGATTCCCCCCTCCGGCAGGGTACCGGAATGTGTCTAGATTGGTTTTCGGTGGCTATGGAGGCTTCTAGCAGGTGAAACTCCTGATCTAGGTTTCTTTCTGGAAGTTTGGGTATATATGAGAGGTATTAGCATCGGGAACAAGTCAGGGGGGGGTCTCTGGGCTGTCCACGAGGCAGGGAGGCGCGCCCCCACCCTCGTGGGCAGCCCGTGACTCTTCTGGTCCATCTCCGATGCTCCCTGGGCTTCTTCTGGTCCAAAAATAAGCTCTGTCAAGTTTCAGGTCAATTGGACTCCGTTTGGTTTTCCTTTTCTGCGATACTCAAAACAAGGAAAAAACAGAAACTGGCACTGGGCTCTAGGTTAATAGGTTAGTCCCAAAAATCATATAAAATAGCATATAAATGCAAATAAAACATCCAAGGTTGATAATATAATAGCATGGAACAATAAAAAATTATAGATACGTTGGAGAAGTATCAAGCATCCCCAAGCTTAATTCTTGCTCGTCCTCGAGTAGGTAAATGATAAAAACAGAATTTTTGATGTGGAATGCTACCTAACATATTTATCCATGTAATTCTCTTTATTGTGGCAAGAATATTCAGATCCATAAGATTCAAGACAAAAGTTTAATATTGACCTAAAAATAATAATACTTCAAGCATACTAACTAAGCAATTATGTCTTCTCAAAATAACATGGCCAAAGAAAGCTATCCCTACAAAATCATATAGTCTGGCTATGCTCTATCTTTATCACACAAAATATTTAAATCATGCATAACCCCGATGACAAGCCAAGCAATTGTCTCATACTTTTGATGTTCTCAAACCTTTTCAACTTTCACGCAATACATGAGCGTGAGCCATGGACATAGAATTATAGGTGGAATAGAATGGTGGTTGTGGAGAAGACAAAAAGGAGAAGATAGTCTCACATCAACGAGGCGTATCAACGGGCTATGGATATGCCCATTAATAGATATCAATGTGAGTGAGTAGGGATTGCCATGCAACGGATGCACTAGAGCTATAAGTGTATGAAATCTCAAAAAGAAACTAAGTGGGTGTGCATCCAACTCGCTTGCTCACGAAGACCTAGGGCATTTTGAGGAAGCCCATCATTGGAATATACAAGCCAAGTTCTATAATGAAAGATTCCCACTAGTATATGAAAGTGACAACATAGGAGACTCTCTATCATGAAGATCATGGTCCTACTTTGAAGCACAAGTGTGGTAAAAGGATAGTAGCATTGTCCGTTCTCTCTTTTTTTCTCTCATTTTTTGTTTTTTGGGCCTTCTCTTTTTTATGGCCTCTTTTTTTCTCTTTTTTTATTTTTCGTCTGGAGTCTCATCCCGACTTGTGGGGGAATCATAGTCTCCATCATCCTTTCCTCACACGGGACAATGCTCTAATAATGATGACCATCACACCTTTATGTACTTACAACTCAAGAATTACAACTCGATACTTAGAACAAAATATGACTCTATATGAATGCCTCCGGTGTTGTACCGGGATGTGCAATGACTCATGAGTGACATGTATGAAAGAATTATGAACGGTGGCTTTGCCACAAATACGATGTCAACTACATGATCATGCAAAGCAATATGACAATGATGAAGTGTGTCATAATAAACAGTATGGTGGAAAGTTGCATGGCAATATATCTCGGAATGGCTATGTAAATGCCATAATAGGTAGGTATGGTGGCTGTTTTGAGGAAGGTATATGGTGGGTGTATGATACCGGCGAAAGGTGCGTGGTATTAGAGAGGCTAGTAATGGTGGAAGGGTGAGAGTGTGTATAATCCATGGACTCGACATTAGTCATAAAGAACTCACATACTTATTGCAAAAATATATTAGTTATCAAAACAAAGTACCACGCGCATGCTCCTAGGGGGATAGATATGTAGGAAAAGACCATCGCTCGTCCCCGACCGCCACTCATAAGGAAGACAATCAAAAAATAAATCATGCTCTGACTTCATCACATAACGGTTCACCATACGTGCATGCTACGGGAATCACAAACTTTAACGCAAGTATCTATCAAATTCACAACTACTCAACTATCATGACTCTAATATCACCATCTTCATATCTCAAAACAATCATCAAGTATCAAACTTCTCATAGTATTCAATGCACTTTATATGAAAGTTTTTATTATACCCATCATGGATGCCTATCATATTAGGACTAATTTCATAACCAAAGCAAATTACCATGCTGTTCTAAAAGACTCTCAAAATAATATAAGTGAAGCATGAGAGTTCATCTATTTCTTCAAAATAAAACCACTGCCGTACTCTAAAAAGATATAAGTGAAGCACTAGAGCAAATGACAAACTACTCCAAAAGATATAAGTGAAGATCAGTGAGTAGTTGAATAATTATGCAACTATGTGAAGACTCTCTAACATTTAATAATTTCATATCTTGGTATTTTATTCAAACAGCAAACAAAACAAAATAAAATAACTTGACGCTCCAAGCAAAACACATATCATGTGGTGAATAAAAATATAGCTCCAAGTAAAGTTATCGATGAACGAAGGCGAAAGAGGGGATGCCATCTGGGGCATCCCCAATCTTAGGCTCTTGGTTGTCCTTGAATATTACCTTGGGGTTCCTTGGGCATCCCCAAGCTTAGGATCTTGCCACTCCTTATTCCATATTCCATCGAATCTTTACCCAAAACTTGAAAACTTCACAACACAAAACTTAACAGAAAACTCGTAAGCTCCGTTAGTATAAGAAAATAAATCACCACACAGGTACTGTTGTGAACTCATTCTAAATTCATATTGGTGTAATATCTACTGTATTCCAACTTCTCTATGGTTCATACCCTCCGATACTACTCATAGATTCATCAAAATAAGCAAACAACACATAGAAAACAGAATCTGTCAAAAACAAAACAGTCTGTAGTAATCTGGATCAAACGTATACTTCTGGAACTCACAAAATTCGGAAATAAATTGGTGGACGTGAGGAATTTGTCTATTAATCATCTTCAAAAAGAATCAACTTAATAACGTGAGCGCAAAAGTTTTTGTTTCTTACAGCAAGATCGCAAAGACTTCACCCAAGTCTTCCCAAAGGTTCTACTTGGCACAAACACTAATTGAAACATAAAACCATATCTAAACAGAGGCTAGATGAATTGTTTATTACTAAACAGTAAAAAAAGAAAGGAACAAAAATTAAAAAAAATTGGGTTGCCTCCCAACAAGCGCTGACGTTTAACGCCCCTAGCTAGGCATGATGATTTCAATGATGCTCACATAAAAGATAAGAATTGAAACATAAAGAGAGCATCATGAAGAATATGACTAGAACATTTAAGTCTAACCCACTTCCTATGCATGGGGATTTTGTGAGCAAACAACTTGTGGGAACAATAATCAACTTGCATAGGAAGGTAAAACAAGGATAACTTCAAGATTTTAAGCACGTAGAGAGGAAACTTGGTATTATTGCAATTCCTACAAGCATATGTTCCTCCCTCATAATAATTTTCAGTAGCATCATGAATGAATTCAACAATATAACCATCACATAAAGCATTCTTTTCTTGATCTACAAGCATAGAAAATTTACTACTCTCCCCATAGGCAAAATTCTTCTCATTCGGAATAGTGGGAGTATCATAAGAAACTTGAATACTATAAATTGTTTCAATATTATAAGAGTAATGTTCAGAAAAATGGTAATCATAATCATGACAAGTTTTAATATAATCATCTCTACTTTTTATAGCATAAGTATCATCACAATAATCATCATAAGTAGCAACTTTGTTCTCATCATAATCAATTGAAACCTCTTCCAAGATAGTGGAATCATTACTAAATAAAGTCATGACCTCTCCAAATCCACTTTCATAATTGCCAGAATAAGATTCAACATCCTCCAAAATAGTGGGATCATTATTTCCTAAAGTTGACACTCTTCCAAACCCACTTTCATCAATATAATCATCATAAATAGGAGGCATGCTACCATCAAAATAAATTTGCTCATCAAAACTTGGGGGACAAAAAAAATATCATCTTCATCAAACATAACATCCCTAAGCTTGTGGCTTTGCATATCATTAGCATCATAGATATTCAAAGAATTCATACTAACAACATTGCAATCATGCTCATCATCCAAATATTTAGTGCCAAACATTTTAATACATTCTTCTTCTAACACTTTGGCACAATTATCAGAATCCTTATTTTCATGAAAGACATTAAAAAGATGAAGCATATGAGGTATCCTTAATTCCATTTTTTTATTTTATAGACTAAACTAGTTATAAAACAAGATACTAAAACATTCGATTGCAAGATCTTAAGATATACCTTCAAGCGCTAACGTCCCCGGCAACGGCACCAGAAAAGAGCTTGATGTCTACTACACAACCTTCTTCTTGTAGATGTTCTTGGGCCTCCAAGTGCAGAGGTTTGTAGGACAGTAGCAAATTTCCCTCAAGTGGATGACCTAAGGTTTATCAATCCATGGGAGGCGTAGGATGAAGATGGTCTCTCTCAAACAACCCTGCAACCAAATAACAAAGAGTCTGTTGTGTCCCCAACACACCCAATACAATGGTAAATTGTATAGGTGCACTAGTTCGGAGAAGAGATGGTGATACGAGTGCAATATGGATGGTAGATAAAGGTTTTTGTAATCTGAAAAAATAAAAACAGCAAGGTAACTAATGATAAAAGTGAGCACAAACGGTATTGCAATGTGTTGAAACAAGGCCTAGGGTTCATACTTTCACTAGTGCAAGTTCTCTCAACAATAATAACATAACTGGATCATATAACTATCCCTCAACATGCAATAAAGAGTCACTCCAAAGTCACTAATAGTGGAGAACAAGTGAAGAGATTATGGTAGGGTACGAAACCACCTCAAAGTTATCCTTTCTGATCGATCTATTCAAGAGTCCGTAGTAAAATAACATGAAGCTAGTCTTTCCGTTCTATCTATCATAGAGTTCGTACTAATAACACCTTAAGACACAAATCAACCAAAACCCTAATGTCACCTAGATACTCCAATGTCACCTCAAGTATCCATGGGTATGATTATACGATATGCATCACACAATCTCAGATTCATCTATTCAACCAACACAAAGAACTTCAAAGAGTGCCCCAAAGTTTCTACTAGAGAGTCAAGAAGAAAATGTGTGCCAACCCCTATGCATAAGTTCACGAGGTCACGGAACTCGCAAGTTGATCACAAAAACATACATCAAGTGGATCACGTGATATCCCATTGTCACCACAGATAAGCACATGCAAGGCATACATCAAGTGTTCTCAAATCCTTAAAGACTCAATCCGATAAGATAACTTCAAAGGGAAAACTCAATCCATTACAAGAGAGTAGATGGGGAGAAACATCATAAGATCCAACTATAATAGCAAAGCTCGCGATACATCAAGATCGTTCCAAATCAAGAACACAAGAGAGAGAGAGAGATCAAACACATAGATACTGGTACATACCCTCAGCCTCGAGGGTGAACTACTCCCTCCTTGTCATGGAGAGCACTGAGATGATGAAGATGGCCACCAGAGAGGGATTTCCCCCTCCGGCAGGGTGCCGGAACGGGTCTAGATTAGTTTTCGGTGGCTACGGAGGCTTCTGGTGGCGAAACTCCTGATCTAGGTTTCTTTCTGGAAGTTTGGGTATATATGAGAGGTATTAGCGTCGAGAACAAGTCAGGGGGGTCTCCGGGCTGTCCACGAGGCAGGGAGGCACGCCCCCACCCTCGTGGGCAGCCTGGGACTCTTCTGGTCCTCTCCGATGCTCCGTGGGCTTCTTCTGGTCCAAAAAATAAGCCCCATCAAGTTTCAGGTCAATTGGACTTCGTTTGGTTTTCCTTTTCTATGATACTCAAAACCAAGGAAAAAACAGAAACTTGCACTCGGCTCTAGGTTAATAGGTTAGTCCCAAAAATCATATAAAATAGCATATAAATGCATATAAAACATCCAAGGTTTATAATATAATAGCATGGAATAATCAAAAATTATAGATACGTTGGAGACGTATCACCGCCCCCCTCCCCAATTCAATTGGGCTTGGGGGGCGCGCGCCTCCTCTTGGCCGCCTCCTCTCTCTTCCACTAAAGCCCAT